>NC_056736.1:21515811-21815811 GCF_019279795.1 Protopterus annectens | reverse complement strand
GGGGTCCAGGAAAGTAAATAATGTGGGAAGAAATAGCCAGGGAATTGTTATGGCTAGGCTTGTATAGGCCCTAGGGCTGATAGCCTAGTACCAACCTATGAACCTATGAACCTATAATACAAGGGTTGCTAACTTTTTTCACCAGGCCTTGATGTCACATGTAGGGGGTATGGATTTACGCCCCAGCCTCTCAGCTATTTCACATCTGTTATCCCTGTAAAGTGGACATTGTGACATATACTAGGGCCACCATATACGAAATTTGGAAAACCCGCTCCACTCTGAGTCCAGTTGTTACACAATCACAGCCACCTCCACATAGGATATGAATGACAAACACACACACACACACACACACACACACACACACACACACACACACACACACACACACCTGCTGCCGTATCTGGGATTAGAACTCCTACACAACTAGTTTAGTACACTAAAGCACTACACAGTCATAGGATGCGACACGGAAATTACTGGAGTACTCCTTCCCCAAAGGTGTATTTCACAGTGAATGACATCAGCAGGCTTAACAAAGTAGGGCATTTGAATTGTAATGAGTGTTACTAGCCTAAAAAGCATTGCTCCCTACACAGACATAGAAACACACATACACAAGCATCCACACCTGCCATGTGTGGAAATAATATCCCTACCAGGGTTCTGTATCACACAACATCATCACACTGTTAGAGGAAGCACCACAGGGATTACTGGAGTATTCTTTTCCCAAAGGTGTATTTCAAAGTGAATGACATTAGCAGGCTTGCCAAAGTAGGGCATTTGAATTGTAATGAGTGTGACTAGCATAAAAAGCATTGCTCTCTGCACAAACATCCACACATAACATGTGTGGGGATAGAACTCCTACCACAGTTCTATAAAACACTACAGTATGATACTTTTATAGGATGCACCACATATATTACTGGAGTATTCATTCCCCAAAGGTATGTTTCACAGTGAATGACATCAGCGGGCTTGCCAAAGTAGGGCATTTGAATTGTAATAAGTGTGACTAACCTAAAAAGCATTGCCCCCTACACAGACATAGAAACATACACACACCCATCCACACCTGCCATGTTGGGGAATAGAACCCCTACCAGGGTTTTATATCACACAACAGCATCACACTCTTATAGGATGCACCACAGAGATTACTTGAGGACTCCAAGGTGTATTTGTGAAGAGTAGGTAAAGATAGATGAAGGCTGCCAGCCTAGCCAGATAAAAGTTTGCAAATAATTCTGTCATTTGTAAATATGAATGTAAACTACAGGCTTGTTGTCTTAAATGTAAAGAAATAGTGTTGTGGAACTGGGAAAAATGTGAAAACAGTGCACTCTATTGACCAAAGTAAAGCATGTGGTGGCCCATTGATGTAGACAGTGGTGCCAAAGGGTCTAGATGAAGAAATTCTTTCTATTGTTTTAATCAAGAGTTAAATTGCTATATTTAAACATGCAAATGTATTTTTATTGCTCTGCTGCCTGTCCAGCTGCAAGATAACAAAAGGAGATGTTAAGAATGTAAATGCAGTTTCTGTTAGCCTGGGAACCCAGAGAAGTATGAGAATGATGTAATGTGTAGCCTGGGAACCCCAGGAAAGTGTGAAGAATGATGTAATGTGAATCAGAACTGCAATTTCAATTTAAACAGAGAGAACCAGAGATTATTAAGCATTTTTGTCTTGACCATCCAAATCATTAGCACTCTGCCTGTTTTCTTAAGTTAGTTTATCTTAGACTTGTGTTTTCTTTTAGAAATAGCTAGGAAATAGAAATATTAGACCAAGTGTTTTTCTGTGATGTCAGAACTGTACTACTGAATTATTTTAAGCATTTCTCTGTGATCTCTAAACTCTTGACTAGCACTGTGTAGTAAGAAGTATTGTCTTGTGTTTTTATTATTTATTATTAAATATTTTAAAACCTTTTAACTGTGGCTTTTTGTACAGGTAATTTAAGCTCTAGAGTACATTGCATATTTATAGTGATTACTGAACCAAGTCACTCTAATAAGCCGTGACTGTTTAGTTATAATAACAACTGGATAATAATATTGCACAGTAATAATTGGACACCCTTTTAAGGGTCTTTGAGTAACTGATAAATATTAGCTTGGTGGTGGCAGGTGGTACTACCGTATAGTCTGGGTAATAGGGGCACAGCTGGAGAACCTGTAACAGCCTTTCCCAGGAGTGTCTGTGTAGATGCATAAACTCTTATCTCAGAGTGTGTGTGTGTGTGTCAGCTACTTGAGCAGGGACACAAAGCACTGGTTGGACAGAGAGGGTGCTGAATGTTTTAGTTTGCCCAGCTAGGCTGAGATCTGTACCCTATAGCTGTGCCAGTGGGTATTCTTATTGGGGACCTGGAGAGCAAGGGAATGACCAGCCCTGGACTAACTGTGATATATATGTGCTTTTAAGGGAAATTCAATTTACTGTGTGTATTTGTTATCCTTTCTTCATATACGGGATGCTCTCTCTGGTGTTAGTGGTGAGGGTAGAGGATCTTTAATTGCTGGGGCATCACAGTATTTCACAGTGAATGGCATTAGCAGCCTTGCCATGGTAGGACATTTGAATTGTAGTGAGTATGAGTAGCCTAAAAAGCAGTGCTCTATACACAGACAGAGATACACACACACACACACACACACACACACACACACAGTTACCAGTTACCATGTTTGGGATTAGAACTCCTACCTAACTAGTTTATCACACTACAGCAGTAGAGTTATAGGACGTGCCATGGTGATTAGTGGGCTACACTCATCCCAAAGGTGTATTTCACAGTGAATGACATCAGCAGCCTTACCAAAGTAGGGCATTTGAATTGTAATGAGTGTGACTAGCCTAAAATGCATTGCTCCCTACATAGACAGGGAAACACACAAACATACGCAGTTGCCATGTCTGGGATTAGAACTCCTACCTAACTAGTTTATCACACACTATAGCAGTATGCAGTTATAGGATGCACCACTGAGATTACTGGCCTACACCTTTCCCAAAGGTGTATTGCACAGTGTATGACATCTGCAGCCTTGCCAAAGTAGGGCATTTGAATTGTAGTGTGTGTGTGACTAGCCTAAAATGCATTGCACCCTACACAGACAGAGACACACACACAGTTGCCATGTCTGGGATTAGAACTCCTACCTAACAAGTTTATCACACTACAGCAGTACGCAGTTATAAGATGCACCATGGAGATTGCTGGGCTACACCTTTCACAAAGGTGTATTTCAGAGTGGATGACCTCAGCAGGCGTGTCATAGTAAGGCTATGGAGTGGGCAGTGTGTGTGCATGGGCTATACACATTGATCTAGAGGTTGACACACCACATGCGGGCACACACAGAGGTATATTCCGCAGGTACGTGTATACAGCTGCTAGATGACTACTTCCTTGTACAGTCATGTTGCAGAGCTAGCATTTGCACCACATAGTCTGTAATGCGGACATATACCAGTGGCTATTGTCTACAGTTAGTGACATTTACACCTCATGTGTTTGTAGCCATTTGGCTGTGTGCTGGGTGGGACAGGCCTCATGATGGATGGCTCCTTGTCATAGTCACTCTCTTCCACACATCTATGTATGTCTACTTTTGGCTTATTATAGTGTGTTGTCCTTGGATATATATCTGTATTCCTATCCACTGTGTGTGCAAAGCATGACTGGTACACACTGAGGAGTGTATGCCCTAACATCTGCAACTGCCAGATGTGTATGGTTCGCTGCTGTTTGCAGACATGGGCTTCATTTAAGTGTGTGAGCATGCCCAGTATGACCTTTCAGTATGTTGTTGTCTGACATTGCCTTCCTTTCTCTAAGTGTGTGAGCACGCTCAGTATGCCCTTCTGTACTGAATGTGTGGATTGATTCCAGGTAGTTTGTACTGCAGTGCAGACCTTTGTGTTGTATACCTACAGGCAGCAGACTGTTTCTGCAGGGCATTTGTTGATCATTTGGCAATATGGGTCCAAACTGTGCAGGGGATAGTGTGTACTGTAGGTGATAGTGTATGTGCTGCTTCAGCTACATGGTGCTGCTGTTAGCAGAGATATTCAGACATGTGTACTGTTATAAATTGTGATGTTTTCTGTCCTCATGTACTGTCAGGTGGACATTCATGCTCACAGTGATGTCTTGGGGGACAAGGGTGACTGCAGCTAGGTCTGGTATTGTGGGCAGATGCCTACATATTCATGGTAAGTTATACCATTCTGGAGGGGGAGCTGCAGACACTTGCTGCTGGGTCTGTGTATCCTGTTCAGCACCTTGGTACAGTGCAGAGGATCCCATACTTGCACATCCATTGACATGACAGTATGGCCTTATCTCGCTGTGGCAATACCTCACAGCTCTACAGATTCACACAGGTTACCCAGAGGCAGGGGCCATGAGTCAGGACATTACCCTTATTGTGGTGTATGGGAAATTATGTAGCCACCCATTTATGTGTTTGCAGCCAGGGATAGTGTGTGCACACATCTTTGTGTTGGACATTGCACATTCCATACTGCCCATACTCCCACCCCCCTCTGTTAGTCTATCCTCTTCCATACATTATGCATACATTCTCTGTGTTTTGGTGTTGGTCCACAGTTCAGGCAGTGGGACATGGTGGACATGTTACTGTGGTTTGTCCACATGGCCTTGCATATGGTTTATGTGGAGTGTGTTATGTTGTTATTTGGGTGTCCATGACATGACATGAATTGGCAGTACGTGTGAGCCACAAACCTTTGGCAGAGGCCTGTGGGCCATTTGGTGTTGATGCGGGCCAGATGTGGCAGGCCGTTCAATTCTGTCAGTCCTACAGTCTCAGACCGCCATACAGTATATTCCCCTGGGGTGACAGGGTAGGTGTACTAGGTGTTTATGCCAATACATTCTGTCAGTCTTGAGCAGGTGGTGTGGATGCTGGCAGGGTGCTACCTACGCTTAGGGACACACCTGCATGGGACTCCTGCACTGCATGCTGCATTCTTTTGCTATTGCCATATACAGGTGGGTTCATATTGTGCCCATTCCTCACAGCAGGGATATGACCAGAGAGGTAGCTGCGGGTGGTGTTTGGGTGAGCTAGGTGGATGTGTGCTATGGACACTGCTTGCATCTGACACACAGATATGCATGGGGCATTCCAGGTATGCTGGCATATGCAGGTACTTCAGCTGTTTCCCAATAAATCAGTCCTACATCCTTTGTGATCTGCAAGTGTTCAGGCAGACAACACCGGTATCCCATACTACAGGTCCAGATAATGTAATGCATACCTTTTTGTAAAATTCCAAGGGTGTGTCCATTTCACAGTTACACAATATATACTGTATGTCTGGGGTACTTCCCCTGTGTACTGCTTGTATAGCTAGCTCAACAGCCATGCCATGTCAATCTTTCAGATGGTGACACATATTACCACCATACATTTACAATGGCTTACTGCTAGCATGTATTATACTGGTGGGAATTGTCTTAGGCACTGAAGTTGTGAGGACTTGGCCCTGTCATCAGAAGTACTGGGCAATGGCCACCAGGTCATACCTTAACATGCATACATACTGACCACTCTCACACAATATGAAATACACACCAAACTAACACACACATACCTGCATATTGTGCAAATGCTACAATCTATCCTGCTACCTTGGCCAACTCTGGACATCTGTGCTCCACTGGTATTATACCTACACATACATGTTATTACATTTCTACATAGGGTTGTGGCGGGGCACATCTGACTGTTACAACATGTGCACATTGGATGGGGGGGGGGCACCAGACTGTTACTACATTTCAAAATAGGTTTTGGGAGGGCACACCTGACTGTTACTACATTTCTAAGTAAAGTTGGGGGGAGCACACCTGACTGTTTCTACATTTCTACACAGGATTGGAAAGGGGGCACACCTGTCTGTTTCTACATTTCTACACAGAGGTTGGGAGGGGGTACACCTGACTGTTACTAAATTTCTATATAGGATGGGGGGGCACACCTGACTGTTTCTACATTTGTAAACAGAAGTTGGGGGGCACACCTGATTATTTCCACATTTTTACACAGATGTGGGGGGCACAATAGACTGCTTCTACACTTCTACACAGGATTGGGGGGCACACCTAACTGTTACTACATTTCTACATAGGATTGGGGTGGCACACCTGACTGTTTCTACATTTCTACATAGGATTGGGGGGGCACACCTGACTGTTTCTACATTTCTACACCTAATTTGGGGGGGCACACCTGACTATTTCTACATTTCTACACAGGTTTGGTGGGCACGCCTGACAGTTTCTACATTTCTACACAGGAGTGGGGGGGGGCACACCTGACTGTTTCTATCTACATTTCTACATAGGATGGTGGGGCACACCTGACACTTGTACACATTTGCTATGACTGTACTGGTATGTCAGGTACCCCATTTCATTCTGTATTCTAACCTATCATGCTGACTAGAGGCATATCAGTGTACTACGGGTCTTAGGTTTGATTGACCTACATATTAGTTTCTGACTTCCTAGCCTTCAGAACTAACATCCCACTGCTTGACCTGATGTCATCTGTCTGTGTAGGCCTGAGGGGGAGGTTACCCATAGACATCATTCAGAGGCCATAGCACACCCTTTGTTTGTGTCTGTCTGCACCTGTCCTGCTGGCTGAGACTGTTGTTGGGTATGTGTACCACCCTGACTAGCATGTGTGAGTCATATGGACACACATGTGGCCCAGCACATTTCCTGCAGTGGGCTTTGTCACCCTGTGTAGTACTGGCTACTATGGTGACACCAGTATTTGTTACAGATCTCATGCTGCCACTATAGGTGTCCACTATCTGCTTGCATCCCAGTCAGCCACCCAATTCCCTTGCATGCTCACATCCATACTATAGATACAGGTAACAACACATACTACTCCATTTGGCAATTGGTAGGTTGAGTGACTTACATTGTGGGTGTGCCAGTATTGAGGGTGGTGCTGAAGGGCTGCCTATGTCGGATGCACATAGTACACTCCCTATACATGGTTTAGCACAGGTAGTGTCATGTTTGGCATCCCTTTTACTGTATGTGTGAGTTAGGGAGAGGTGTCATTCCCTGAGTCCCTCCTGTGTCAGTGTATGTGCTATGCGTTGCCTCTTTGCTAAGGCTAGGGCATACTGGGTATGCCTCCTTCTGCCTATTGGGGTAGGCTTAGGTTGTTCCTCCTCTGATTCACTCTGTGCCTGTGCAGGCCTTTCAGTGGTGGGGGGCTGTGTGGCCTTGCCCCATGCTGTTCCTGCTGCAACTGATTCCGCAGGATCATATTGAGTAGCATGGCACATATGATGACAATTTGGGTACATGTAGCTGCTGAGTACTGCAAGGCTTAACCGGGGCTGTCCAGGCACCAGAACCATGACTTGAGCATCCCAAATACATGCTCTATTATAATTCTGGTCTGTGCGTGTGCTTCATTATGGAGTTCTTGTTCATGTGTGTGTGCATTTCTGATGGGTGTCATCAGCCACGGCTCCAGTGCATAACCAGTATTCCCTGCTAGGTGACCATAAGGGATGTCCGCATTGGCAAATCTCTGGTACAGCTGTGTCAGATGCCAGATGTCGGAATTTTGATAGCTTCCAGGGCAGCCAGCATACACATTCCTTATTATGCCCTGGGCATTGCACACAACCTGGCAGTTGATGGAGGGGAAGCCCTTGCTGTTGATGTAGACCCTACCCCACTCACTGGGTGGTGCTTTGATGCATATGTGCTTGCAGTCTATAGCACCCACTACCTCAGGGTATTCTGCTATTTGGTGGAACAGTTGCATATTGCTGGCCAAAACCTCACAGGTGGGGAAATGTACGTGCTCCCCGGCATGTGCTGACATGGTATCCAGGGACTGGTGGAGTACCCTGGATGCTGATATCTGTGAGATCCCCATCATATCTCCAGTTGGCCTTTGGAAGGTACTTGTAGCTAGTATTCTTAGGCCTACACATACCTTGGTATCTACTGGGATGGGTTCCCCTTTGTTAGTTCTGTGTGTCAGGCGTTGCCGGCACAGCTCAACAATTTGCTGTAAGAGGTCCCTATCTGCCTTATAGTGCTCCACTATCTCCAGCTCATGTATCCCCTCATAGGTTACCCTGGGTCTGTACACATTTCTCTGTCTCCTCACTGTGGGTTGGCTGACAGCATTCACATCCTCTCCACCCTCAGCCTTTTCCACATGTTGTTGTATGATAGCTATTGCAGCCCCTATCATTTTGTTTTGTTTGTTAAAATTTCCTGGTTGTATACACTGGTGGTGTAGAATACGGGAAAAAACAGAGTGAAAGGTGTTTGCATAGTTTATAGTAGTGTTCTGGGCTGAGCTGGTCTGCTGCCTCTGTAATTGACTGATTTTGATACATTTCACCTGCCAGCTATGCTAGTACTCCTAGATTACCTTTCTACTGCTTTTTTCCCTTCCCATTGCCTTCCTGTTTAAGGCCAGGGGTGTGCCGCACAAACAAAGTGCTCAAATGTGCACAGAGCTGCTATTTCCTGGTTTACTTTTTTTTTTCATTTAAAATCTGGTGCACGGCACACATACATGCTTAGGCAATGTAAAGAGTGCTAAGCAGCCTCAGACACACACCCTTGCTTAGCCCTGCTAAACTAGGAGCAAACCAGAGCCACAGGGCTTCAATCCACTTACAGTATGCCTGACACCCCCCCCCTGCCCATGTTGTCAGCTAACTCCTTGGCTTGCAACAAGCTATTCCTGCTTTTATACTGTTGAGTGCTGACTAGCATGCAGGGGAAATCTGGAATTCAGCATAATTCCCCTCATTTGCATAGGATTGCCTGCTAATGCATAGTTACATGTCCCACACTGAGCCTCCCCCCTTAGCAACCACTATTCACTGGCCATGTTGTCTTCTGCCTGTCATTGAGTATAATGGCAAAATTGTGATTTTGGTTAGGAGGCTTATTTTATGGGGTTTTTTTTCTTATTTTCCCCCGATCCCATTTGCTCGCTGCTGCCCTACCCTTAAACAGCTGAGATCAGCTATAAAAATTAAAAGCTCATTTTTTATTTTTATTTTTGCAAGTGTATTCCATGCCAATCGCCTTATAGTTGGCCATTTGCATGCTTTCTACATGATATCCACCCTTTATTTGGAGCTGTCATGGCTCCGTTTTGTAATTTGCAGAAATGTACTCCTGTTACTGGTACTGGAGTACATTTCTGCCAATTACACTAGTCCTGCATGGCTGGTTTCTAGCTTCCTGGATATCAAATTATCCTTATTTGCATGGATTTCTCCTGCAAACGGGTTAATTTGCATACAGGGGCTGAGTCCATGCAGGACTAGTGCTGGAGCACTCGTGCATGCCCCTACATGTTATTCCTGGATCGCACGGCAGACATATTGCCTGCTGGAGCTCCTGCACTAGTCCTGCACACTGTGCAGGGCTTGCAGAATCCAGGAGTCTGTTTAAAATGTGAGTTGATACAAATAATAAAAATCTTTTTTCTTCTTATTTGCTTCTTTTAACTCTATTAACATGATATAGTTATGGAATAGCAAAGGTAAACTAATCCTGCTTCTCTTGATAGGTAGGATGACTTGGATAGAATTGCTATCTAAGTCTGGTGTTTTATATTCCATGTGGGGAATGATAGTTAGAATAATTTTATGTTTTATACTGTTTGCAATGTTTTTTGTTTTCTTGGGTGTCTACAGTTTCACGTGTTTTATGTAATTGCACTAGTTAAAAAGTTCACTAGATTTAGCACTATATACTTTCATTTTTAAGTGGCTTATACATATTATTACACTTTAAATCTTTGACATTTTAAATAAGATGTTTTTTGGCTTATAATGATGGCAAACTTGAAGTGTATTTGAATTAATATTAATGGATTGAATAATTGTTGCAAAAGGAGTAGTTTCTACAAATACTTAAATTTTTTTTGACAGGTTATATTTATTCAGGAAACATTTATTTATAAATTATATATATATATACTTAATAATAAACACTATACAGTGATAGCCAGTTCTCAATATAATCAAAAAAGGAGAGGAGTAGCCATTCCATGGAAACATTTTCACCTCTACCAAATATATTAGGCACATATAATGATGATAAAGGAATGTATTGTCTGGTTAACTTACAAATTAATAGCAGAATGTACTCTTTTGCTAATCTATATTGGATACCTGTTGTTGGAGAGACACTAATACTAAAGGGAAACATAAAATATCAGCCACAACCAAAACATTAACAGATTTAATTAGTTTATTTAATATTAAAGATGTTAATGAATAGTCAAACACTCAATTTCACTCATTTTTCAAATAGACATGGTAATCAATCTAGACTTTATAGAGTCTTTGTTTTGAATGACTTAATTACCTACTTAGATAAAGTTAAAGTAATATCATGCCAAATTTCAGACCACAATGCCATAACATTTTTAATTTTTCTGAGTTACAGTAATAATATACACATCAAAAGAATTTCAGCATACATAACCAATTTGAATGACTTTAAAGATTTCTTTAACAAAGAGGTTCTATCATATATAAAATTTAATAATACAACAGAAGTATCAGAACATTATATATGAGATGCTCTCAAATCTTATTTAAATGGAAAAATTATAAATTTGTATTTGTTAAAGAAGAAGCAATGGGATATGGAATTACTTGAATTACAAGAAAAATTGATAAACTAAAGCAAGATAGTCAAAAAGGCAATACTATTCCATTAAAAGAAAGAAATAAACTACAAAACAAATATTTAGAAATCATAAATCATAAAATTCAAATAAACATAAAAAAAGATTAAACTAACAAATTACACAATAAACCCAAAGACTTTGCGTAAAATAGCTTTTAGAACAAAATAATACTGTGATAGAATATATCTTAAGGGAATCTAGAACTCACTTTATGAAAATCAATCAATTCAATTCAGTAATGGATTCACAAGAAGAAATAAAAAACTTTATTAGAAAATATACTAAAAGTAAATCAACAGATCAGCAATTGGAAATAATTGATAAGCCTAAATCAATGTTAGAACTTAAAAATCAAATAAATAAACTAGAATCCAACAAATCCCTAAGCAATGATGGCATGATACCAGAAATGTATAAGTTAATGCCTAAGAATGCTTTAAATAGTTTACTCCATGCTTTTCAGTTAGTTAAAGATTCAGTCCACCCCCACCTAGGAAAGTTGTTTGGGATCACTAAGATCCATAAGAATTAGAATTCCTCTTCAGGCACATCATCTCATCCAGGAAAATGAAAATGGAGTTCATCTCCAAACTGCTTAACAGCATTTTTAATCCCATCACTCAAAAGATAGAATTTTACCTGAAGGACTCCTGGATATTCTTGAATGAGCATTCCAAGTACAGAATCACAGGCCAAAACCAAAACCTAGTCACCCTGGATGTTGAAGCCCTGTATACAAGCATCCCACATAAGGAAGGCACTGAGCTAGTCAGTAGCTTTTTGAGGAAACACACTAAGCTAGGAAGAAAAAGGTTTAAGGACTTATGGAACTCACCTTCCTGGTGCTTAACACCAACTTTTTTGAGTTCCAAAAGGACATCTATCAACAGATATGAGGAATAGTCATGGGTGCAAAAATGGTCTCAGCCTATGCTAACCTCATGCTCAGTTCCTGGAAAGATCAGGCATTCACTCACATCAAAGGGTTCAACAAACATCATCTATACAAAAGTTACATAGATGATATATTTTTCATCTGGGAGGCCACGCACCCAGAACTGGACCTTTTTCTTCAGAAAATAGATTCCAGCATACATTGCTTGGAGTTCACCCTGTCTGGCAAGGGCACAGAAATCCATTTCTTGGATTTCACTATTTCCTTAGACTCTGAAAAGAAAACCTTTAGTTCCAACCTGTACAGAAAAGAAACATTCCAAAACAACTACCTTGACTACCAAAGTCAGCACCCTCCCTTCATGAAAAGGAACATCATTAAGGGACAGTGCATTAGAATTAGCAGGATCACCAGTAATGACCGGGTATTTCTCTCTCAAAGAATGTTCTCTGTTAAAACATTATTCATAGAGAGGCGCAATATGGACAGCATCATAAATTACAAAATTTAATTTGTTGTCCAAACTAGGGGCACCAAGTACCTATCCATTTTTTGAAGTGGTTTCACACCAGCACCCCCTCCCAGTCCTCCAAAAAGCACATCAAGATTCCCAATCCCCATTTCTGTGGATGCAACCACACTCAGAGGAAAACTTAGAAAACACTGGAGAATCATTGAAAGCACCCCAGATCTGCCCCCCTTACTTGGGACAGCACCCTCACTCAGCTACAAAAGGACATGCAATCTGAAGCACACCCTTGAAACCACCACACAGATTAGGCAGACCCCCTCCACACCCTCAGACATGAGCCAATGCAGGCACTGCAACTGGTGCAAAAAGGTACTGGCCACAGATATAGTGGTTCTAAAAACTCCAAAGCACTGAATCCAAATTCAGTGCCACTGTAATTGTCACTCCACCAATGTAGTGTACATAGGTATATGCACACACTCTGAGGCCTACTACACAGGGAAATGAACAAGAAAACTTAAGGAAAAAAATCAGGGAACACTTTCGGGCCATAGGATCACAAGAAGAAAGAAATGCTATAACCAAACATAGCAGGGCTTGTCCTACAAACAGAGACTACAGATTTCCTGTCATTGAACAGGTAAACCTCCTTTTTAGAGATCCCAATCCAATACTGGAAATTAAAGAGTTAAAATGGCAAATCTTGCTCCAAGCAGACAAAGAGCCAGGGCTTAATGGCAACATTTTAAAAGTATGCTGAGATGGCTTAGATAGGAGGTGTCAACACAACACATTCCTTCAAAGTACACACCCACCCCCTCCCCAGTTACATTTTCAGACAATATAAATGTAAGAAATTACAGTACTTTACATAAAACCATTCTGATGAAGTTTGGTTACATATAGTCTAATGAACAAAAGCACTCAATGGAATAGAAATGGACCGATCACACTTGTAAGTTTTGCTGATTGTTAAATTACTTTTTAAGAACTGAACTGCTCCATTTCACTGCATTCCTCTGCCTGCTGCATGTTGAAGAAATAAAGCTGTACTGTAAAAGGAATCCACGGCCTCAGGTTGGTTCTTTCTCATCTGGAAGTTATGAAGTTCTTAGAAGATTTAACAATAGTTACATTTTCATGGAAATATATGATTATCTCACCAATTTTCTAACCAAATACAGGCCCAGCTGAATGTACTTTTTACAGACCAATTTTGTTATTAAATACTAATTACAAACTATTCATGTCCATACTAGTAAATAGAATTCAGCTGTTTCTGCTTCACCTAATCAGTAATGACAAAACTGGATTCATAAAAAAATAGAAGCACATAAGATAATATCAAAATAATTTTAACTACAATTGATTATACTAACAATACAAAGGACAATTTAAAGTTAGTAAGCCTAAACATCAATAACGCTTTTGACATAGTTAACTGGAACTATCTAATGTTGGTCTTGACAGAATACCATTTTTCAACTGACTTTCAGCAACTTATAAAAAAAACTTTATGTTAATTCCTTAGCTTATATAAAAATATGTTCTTATGTTTCACAATCAGTATCAATCATTAAAGGAACAAAGCAAGGTTGTCTGCTTTCTCCTTTATTATTTACTTTGGTTATGAAACCCTTTGCAAACTGCATAAGATCAGAGTCAGAAATTAATGGTGTACAATTTGATCACAATCTATATTCAAAAACACTTTCATTTGCAGATGACATTTTATTGACTTTGAAAAATAATAATTCACTCAAATCCCTTTTTGAGGCTATTAAGAATGTTCAGTTTAAATCAGGTCTCACATTTAATGAAGGCAGATGTTAAATAAAATCAAGAATTCAATACACAGGAGGTTCAGGTTCAAAAGTTTACTAGTGTACACCAGGAGGCAAAAAACGTACAAGTACAGAATTTTGTCTAACATGAAACAGGAAGCACACAATTTTATATAGTCTTAACATTCAAGCTGTGCCCACCTTACTGACGTGGTATGTCACAGGGCATCTACATCACTTTAGCTTACAGTCCTCTATTCATAAAAACTGCTGATGCTGTATATTTAAAAAAGTTTTCCTCTGGTAACAATATGGCCTTGCTATCCACCTGGTCAGACATAATGTCTTTCTGTAAAGTTACTTCTTTAAGGTTTCACACCAGTTCGAATACAATAGCAGATTCAGTTTTCTAATACACATCTTTGTTCACTGTAACACTTTCCCACCAGCTGCACGCTATCTTAGTAACACATATACAAGGCCAAATCATCCCAGCAGGAAAGAGCAGAATATTTCATTATTTTACATATTTAATTTCCTGACCCAGCAGATAATCACTTGTGAAAAGCATAAACATTAAAACTTGCTAAGCTAGCATCTGCCAGGGTCGGAGGTCAGTTTGCTACAAGCCACACTGCAGTTTCAAAACTACTTGCATTTACACATTAATTTATCCTTTCTGTTTATATGATTAATAGAATAAAATGCATTATATACTACTTTGTTTTTAAACTAGCATTTCACATATATTCAAATACACATTTTTCTAACATTTTCCCTCCTATTAATACTTTTTATTCTATTTTGAAGTATGCATAGTGTCATTTCATCTCCCAACCTCTTCCATTAAGGATTTTCAGCTAGGTGAGTCATTCAATCTATACTTCAGAAAAAATGTCATCTTAGATCAATTTTTCAATCTCAATATCTTGATATAAGGTTTCAGTAACAGATGCATCAATAAAATCTTTGATTAGTCTTTTCATGCAGGGAATTCCACAGCAAACACATGCTCCTATTAGAAGTATACCCACACAAATGGCAATCAGAATATTCATTAGGATGGAACCCCACCCCCAAATAGATTCTGGAAAAAGTCCATCAGTGGGTTTGGGCCTGGTTCAGTCATGGCTGATACTTGCTGAATTACCTCTAGGTGGTTGTTAATTTCATGCCTATTGTCTGGTATGTACGCACAGCATTCTTCTTTGATAAGCGCACACGTACCACCTCTCGCCGCTAGGGTGAAGTCAAGAGCCATTCGATTTTGTAGCACAACAGTTCTCATTGCATTCAGTTCATCAGTCACCAGTTCTAGGGCAGAAAAAGTTGCATTACTCATTACTTCGAGAAGTTTCGACAACTTCCTCAGCTCCCAGATCGATTTGACTGCTCCATATGCTGGGAATATTCCTGCCCAAGATATAACACTGTCACTCAAGTCCATATGAGTCAATTTACTTTTGTCTTTCATGCTATTACGGTCTTTCCAGCCAGCTTTGATCCGTCCAACTGGATTTACAGGTTTTTCAACTGGACCTTCAGGTTTTCGGGCTGCTTCTCTCACATTTCGTATCTTACCCAAAGGTAATTCTGCAGTATGTCATTGCCGGAACCAGATAACCCAGAAAACAACTGCCGGACCAATTCTCAGGTAACCATTTATATGCCTTTTTCCCACAAATAAAATAACAGTTTTCTACTTTAGTACTAATACGCATTAACCCTGTATGAAACATTTTCTGATCTATAACTGACAATTGTTTAAACAAAACAGGATTCTTGTGATTGTCATTCATTGTTGTTTTCAGTGAGTTCAAATATGAGTCATAATTAGTATTGCAAAGCATATTGCCATTACCATTCTTAATATAACACCGGTAAGATATGGTTATATTACAATTGCTCCAGCCCACCTGGAGAGTATCATTTTTGTAAAAACATACAATTCCTTTTTGCGTGACAGGTAAAAATAAAGCTATTTTGTCCTGTGATCTCACAGTTCCTGTATTGAAGAGCAAATTCTCCCAAGTCTTATTTATCCCCAAAGGGATAGCGGACATTATCAGTCCTCCATATGCTGTTGGTATAGCTGTACAAACCCAGCAATTTGAAATGTTCATAGTCTCTGCATATACACGCTTCATGGCTAGGTATGTGTTAAAATTTGGATGCCAGTCTATAGACGTTTTGTCACGCCTTCCCACTTTCACTTGTGTGATTGTGTGCAGGATAAACCACAACAAGAGGAAAATTGTCACAATTACAGTCAATAAATGTATACTCAACAAGATGATTATGCAACATCTCTGGGGTTGATCTAAATTTCTATTTGCTTTGTTTTTGGCCATCTTGGTCCTGTTGTATATCAGTCACAAAGTTTATATCAAGTTGAAAGTTCTTTACCGGTTGGCAATGTGTCAAATGAACCCAGGACATCCTCTCAGTCACTCTGACTGCAGTAGGCATTGCCAACAGTACCTGGTACGGTCCTTCCCACTTTGGACTCGCCCAATTCTTCCTTTTTGTTACTTTCAACCAAACCCATGTCCCGGGGGCCAAAACTGCATCTGGTCTGTTCCTTATCTGAAAAAGAGTTAAACTGCAGAACAGATTTATTTGTTAATAGTTTCCTCATATAACTAGCTGATGAACTGTCAGCCTCTTGTTCTGTGGGCATGAGAGCTTTCCACTGAGGCACATAATATGCTCTCCCAAAAATCATTTCAAAGGGAGTCAAACCCTTCACATTTGGAACCGTTCTTATACTCAGCAGTGCTAAAGGCAGACAGTGTATCCAATTCTTTTGGGTCTCCTCAACTAACTTCCTAAGTTTATTCTTAAGAGTACCATTGTACCTTTCCACCAATCCTGCTGACTGTGGGTGGTAGGCACAATGGTTCTTTAAGGAGATACCAAAAAATCTCCCAAGTTGCTGGATTGTCTGGTTCACAAAATGTGTGCCGTTGTCACTATAAATCCTTTCTGGAATGCCAAATCTAGGGATTACTTCTTTTATCAGGGCTTTTGCCACTGTTGCTGCATCCGGATTTCTGATTGGAAAAGCTTCTACCCATTTAGAAAACATATCTACAATAACTAAACAGTATTTCTTCCTTCACACTTACTCAAGTATGACAAGTGAATCCATATGTTTGGAACAGCAATATAAATGTACAGTCCATTTTCAATAAGCGTCTGCATTGTTTTTAACATGTCTAAATCTAAAATCTCAGAGGGTTGTAATTCCTCATTCAAAAGTTTCTGAGTCTGAGGCTGCTTGGTTTGCAGCTGCATCAGCTCTTGCATTGCCTTTCAAAATCTTATCCTGTTGTTTTGTATGAGCTACACATTTACAAATAGCTACTTTGGTAGGTAACTGAAGAGATTCTAATAATTCCAAAATAAATTACGCATGATTAATAGGTTTTCCACTAGATGTTATCATTCCTCTATTTTTCCATTGCTGCGCAAATACATGTACTGTAGAAAAAGCATACTGACTATCAGTATATATGTTTACACACTTGTCTTTTGCTAAAGTGCATGCCCGCGTCAAAGCTATCAATTCTGCTGCTTGTGCAGATAAGTTATGTGGTAAGGATTGGGCTTCTAGACTTTCAGTGTCTATAACTACTGCATACCCCACTAGATTCTTTCCTGTAGGGCCCCTTCTGCATGAGCTGTCCACGTAATATGTCACCTCGGCATCATCCAAGGGCATATCTGTGAGATCTTGTCTAGGCAAGGCTAACTGTTCAATTTCCTGCAGGCAGCTGTCTGGTGTGCCATCCGCAGGAGTTGGAAGTAATGTTGATGGATTTAATGTCGTACATCATTCAATTGTCATATGAGGTTGGCTCAGCAGTATAGTCATACATGAAAGATGTCTAGCAGGAGAGAGGTATGCTACTTTTTCTTGCAGTAAAATTATTGCGACTGCATGAGGCACTCTCAATGTGAGAGGGTGGAATAACACCACTGAGGCTGAAGCCTGTACTGCCATTGCAGCTGCAACTACTGCCTGTACACAGTGAGGCAGAGATCGCGCCACTGGGTCTAACTGCGATAAATAATAGGCTATGGGGCATTGCTTATCCCCATGTTGTTGCATCAGTACTGACGTCATATATCCTTGCTTGCAATCTACGGTCTGAAAGAACCGTCTGTGATAATTTGGGAGTCCTAAAACTAATGAAGAAGCTATCAACTGCTTTAACCTGCAGAAAGCCATTTCTGCTTCGGTTGTCTATTGTAACAAATCTTGTGCTGCCATTGGTGTCTTATATATCAAGTCAGTCAGTGGAGCAGATTCCAAAGCATAATTTGGCATCCAACTCCGACAAAAATTAGTTGTACCCAAGAAGGACATCATTTCCTTCTTGGTTGCTGGTTTGGGTGCTTGCAAAATCGCTGTTTTTCTTTCCTCGTCTAATATTCTACCTTCATTGGATATCACATATCCTAGGTACCTAACTTGCTTTTTCCAAAGTTGTAACTTATTTTTGTTTACTTTGTGCCCTTGTGCAGCTAAAAACTTCAATAATGCTACAGTATCCTCTCTGCATTGTTGCTGGGTGGGGGCTGCTAGCAAGATGTCATCTACATAAAGTAGAATCTGACTACCTCCTGGTGGGGTAAACCCTGCCAGGCTGCTAGCCATTTCTTGTGCAAATATTGTTGGGCTCTCACAATATCCCTGTGGTAGTCGAGTACAGGTATACCTTTTACCCTGAAATGTAAATGCAAACCAATATTGACTATCAGGATGTATAGGTATCGAAAAGAAAGCATTACTAATATCTACCACAGAGAAATATTTTTGTCGTGGTTTTAAATCGTTTAACAAAGTATGTGGGTCTGGCACCGTAGGTGCTCTAGGTATTACTGCATTATTCACAGCTTGTAAATCTTGAACCATCCGCCATTCCCCGTTTGCTTTTTTAACAGGAAATAGGGGTGTATTTCATGGTGAATCAGGAGATTCTACCAGTACTGCTTCTTTGAGTAATGCTGCTATTATAGGCTTGATTCCTATTTCTGCATCTTTTCTCAAAGGGTATTGTCTTTTCTGTGGTCTAAATGCTGACTTTGGGGTAATTGTAACTGGTCCTGCTGTTCGAATAAGTCCTACATCTGACTTGCCTGTTGACCAAAGAGTTGTTGGAATTTCACATAAGGCCTTTTCTTCTTCTTCTAATTAAAATGCTAATCAGCTGTCCTCACTAGATTGCAAGTGAACAGCTGGGTGCGTCTGTGTCAACCAATTCAGTTTTTGTTTCTGTATCCCTTGTTCTGACAGTTCTAAGTCAGTCTGTTTCTCCCATCTTGTCACCTTTTCTCCTAAGTCTGCCCATTTTACATTTTTATTCTTTGTCAAGCTGACATGTGGCAATCAATTTGATCTGTACAGTGCAAGGAATTCTTGAGGTAATGAACAGCTAATTACACTGTTCCCCTCAGTATCCCAGTACAAAGTATGCAATACTAATCTAGTTGCACGATTTCTGAACAATTCTTGCTCATACTCTCTATCAGGTCCTGGTGTAGTACAGTAGTATAGAGTAAAGTGTAACAAATGCTGTCGATCAGTGTCAAGGGAGGGGGCTTTACTGATGGCTACATTCATCAGTTCCTCGGTTACTGCCCCTGGACCAGTCGTGACTAGGTCCTGGCTGTACCAGTAAAAAGTTTCACCCTCCGATCGCACCACAAAGGTATCCATTTGTCTCTGTGCCTCCATACCTTGTACAGTTGGAACTACTGCTATGCCAAATATCTGCATAAGGTCCCTGCCCAATAGGTTCACTGGACACTTTGCAGAAACAACAATTTTACTTCTCTAGGTCATACCTGAAACAGGGTCAGTTATTGCTATATCATGGGAAAGTGGTTCCCTGTATAGTTGTCCGTTTGCAGCTTTTACCAGTATGTAATCAGGTGATTCTGAATGTTCTGGTAACTTGGAGGGGTGTATCAGGGTCCGTGACGCTCCTGAGTCACACATGAATTTGACTTCCCTTCCCTCCACCAGAAGTGTCACTTCCGGTTTCGTATCTGCTAAGTAGAGCTCTAAGCTCAATAATGCTAAGTCCAAAATTTCACTTTCTTCATCCTCCATATCTACTTGCACTTCCTCTATTCCTTCTATCACATTTACATTTGTTTTCTGCTTATTAACTTTTCCTGATGATTTCTGACTTTCGCATGATGTATCTTCACTATCATATAGTCAGTCCTCATCTCCCTTATCTTCTGAAATTACCTTTTTGTTCTGCTTACAATCTCTTGCTAGATGTCCCTTTTTCCCGCACTTGAAGCATTCACCTCTCTTTTTCCTCTTTTCAAAATCTTCTGATCGTTTGTCAGACTGTTTATTTCCCTGGGCATTCTTCTTGCCCTTTTTACCTGACTGTAACACAAATACTTCAGCTCCGTCTTCAGCAGTGAAGACTTGCCTTCTTTTCTTTTTGCTATTGAAATGTCTTTCAGCATGTCTAGCGTATTCAAGTAAGGCTTGTAGCCTACCTGTTCGATGGTCTGTCATATGCTTCGTAATGAAGCTACTAATAGGTGCAATGCAACCTTTTAGAAATGCATTCTTTAATTGTTGTTCATATGGGGAATCATTTGTTTGGTTTTCAGGAACCGTCATACCGCTATGATTATTAAAACATTCCAATAATCTAGCATAGTATCCATCTATTGTCTCATTTTCCTGTTGTATGCATTGATTTATGCAAGTCCAGTCTGCTCTAGGTTTCCATTTCTCAGAGATTTGGTCTGTAAGACCTTTCACTCTGTTGTCTAATTCTGCGTCACTATGTGGGAGTGGTTTAAGCACTGCATTACGAGGATTCCAGGTGCCACATATCATGTGCCAAACTGGACCTATAATTTGTCTCAGTACCTTTTCCACTTCTTCCCCATTCAAGTGGTAACTCAACCTCATGCCTTGTAAATCTTCTAAAAATTTTGTAAAATTAACTTTCGGATGGGGAATTCCCTCAGTAGCTTTCCGGATATCCTCCGGTGTCCATGGTCTATATACTAAGAGTGTTGGGTCCTGCCCTTCCTGTCCTGCCTGAGGATTTGGAACCTCTATAAGTGGGCATATTTCTTCCTCACTCTCATCCTGTAGGTTTCTCTCTATTTGATATGATTCTGCATCCCTATGTATTTTACGTGTCCGGGACCTAGTTTCAATAGGATCTCTAATAAACGGTTGTGGTCTTGCTGAGACTTCAGGATAACGCGGAGGCGGACCAGCCTGTCCACTCGCTTCATATCCTGAAAAGGGTAAAGGAGGGGGCAATGGAGGAGGAGGAGCTGTTGCTATTACTAAGTTATTATCTTCTTTGTCTAAAAATAATGTTTTTGAATTTTTAATCTTCTGTTCTCTACGATTTGCTTCCTCAGTCCACCTGTGTGCCTGAGGAATACCTAATTGGCGTTGATTTTTTGCCTGACCTCCCGCATCGGATTTAAGTTGCTTAAGGAGTTTAACTAGTGAAGTTTTATCTAGTTTACCATCAAATTCATATTTGTTAACCCATTTCGCATAATACCTAATGTTATCGGAACGTTGTGATTGCATGTATTTTGCGTCTTCGGTTAGGGGCGGATCTCGCGATGTTTTAGTGCACTGATTTCCCATGGTAAAAGAAAATGTTACGTAACCCTTCTTATCACATGATATCAGAAGTTCAGTTCCTTTTCACAGTTTATCTAGAATAACTGCCTACCTTATTCTGTTACCCTGATCTATGACCAAATATACAGTACTTCCTTTTGTCCCTGATCTGCATAACAAATCTTGACAACAATATACTGTAACCTAGTCCCTGATCTAAAACAGAAAAAAGGCAAAATCTTCCTACCTGAGCCTCCGGTATTGAGTCATCCAGGATCCGCTCTTCGGCCACAGATCAGAAAGTGGCCAGCCTCTTTAAACGACAATTCAGTCGGAGGTCTTTTCACCCAAGAAGAACCATTTCGGTAACTTCTCCTGCACAGTATTTGACCACCGGTAGACTCTGATCTGCAGCTGTCCGAGGGATTTCCAGCTAAGAAGGACCAAACTGTTAAATAAAATCAAGAATTCAATACACAGGAGGTTCAGGTTCAAAAGTTTACTAGTGTACACCAGGAGGCAAAAAACGTACAAGTACAGAATTTTGTCTAACATGAAACAGGAAGCACACAATTTTATATAGTCTTAACATTCAAGCTGTGCCCACCTTACTGATGTGGTATGTCACAGGGCATCTACATCACTTTAGCTTACAGTCCTCTAGTCATAAAAACTGCTGATGCTGTATATTTAAAAAAAGTTTTCCTCTGGTAACAATACGGCCTTGCTATCCACCTGGTCAGACATAATGTCTTTCTGTAAAGTTACTTCTTCAAGGTTTCACACCAGTTCGAATACAATAGCAGATTCAATTTTATAATACACATCTTTGTTCACTGTAACACTTTCCCACCAGCTGCACGCTATCTTAGTAACACATATACAAGGCCAAATCATCCCAGCAGGAAAGAGCAGAAGATTTCATTATTTCACATATTTAATTTCCTGACCCAGCAGATAATCACTTGTGAAAAGCATAAACATTAAAACTTGCTAAGCTAGCATCTGCCAGGGTCAGAGGTCAGTTTGCTACAAGCCACACTGCAGTTTCAAAACTACTTGCATTTACACATGAATTTATCCTTTCTGTTTATATGATTAATAGAATAAAATGCATTATATACTACTTTGTTTTTAAACTAGCATTTCACATATATTCAAAGACACATTTTTCTAACAGCAGAACAAACATTTTCCTCAGGATTTAATAAAATCTGTGTAGGCACAGTGTGGAGCCTACACTGAATGTTATCATGTCTGTGTGCATGGTTCCCCCTTGTCAGCACACCATGCATATTAATGATGACGCATTGCCAGGAGATACACGAGGAATATGGTTACTGAATCAGAGCTGGGAGTGGTGTAGAGATAACCATGTCCTCAGAGGAGTAAGAGACTCCATGCACTGTGGTAGTGTGTTATTATCATTTATTTATTTATTTTTTTAATAAAACTTGTTTATATGGAGCAGCACAGAGCACAGCAATGCTAAGCAGCGCCCACAGATTAGGCAGCAGACACCTGACAGCCATCTAAAAATAGAAACTGTATGTCATTATTTATTTAAACTGGATGTTTAAGTATATCTGAGCATGTTTGCATGGCGCTGCCTGGACATCAGCATTGCGTATACATATTTCAGTGGTATACGTGAAAGTATAGCAGATATCTTAATATCCATGTAGCTAAATGGGTAGTATGACAGCCTCATGTGCAGTAGGTTCAGGGTTTGAATACACAGAAGGAAAACTAGTATTTAATTTAAATACACAAATTTTGAAGACTAGTTTAATATATGGCTCTGCTGCCCTCTGCTAAGCTCTGCTGAGACATGCTAAGACCTGCTAAATGTGCCATAAACACGATAATGGCTGCCAATGTTTGTGTGCTGTTCAGCTCTGCTTGGCTGGCTTACATGCAGCTAAACGTTGCTAAGACTAAGGTTCTGTGGGTTTCTGTGCTTCTCAGCTCAGCTGCACTGGTTTATGTGGTGCAAAGCAATGTGGTACTTTTTTGAATGTTGAACAATGATGTGTACAGGCAGGAAAACAGTCTATATTAAGCCCAGCAGGCAAGAATACATAATCCATTGGAGTTCTTTCTCTGATGGGTGCAATGGCTAGTGTTGGTGAAAGTTTGTGCTTTTGGGCACAGTGTTGGGGCATCCTGGAGTCCAGGGTCATGACTGAACTCCTAGTTAAAAACCATGATGGCTGGCTGCTGCAGGGAAGTTTCTAGGGCTTAGAGTGTAAGGCAGAGGCTTATGACCAGTTGGCCAGAGAACTCACCAATGTTATTGGTATCCCCGACACAGTTGAGTAGTGTCATCACCACTATGATGACCTGAAATGAAGAAAGGGGGAACTTTTGGACACCTGAGTACAAGAAGCTCAGGCAGGGAATGCCTCACAAATACCTAAGTAATTTTACCTCTGTTTCCCCAATATCTAATCTGAATGTCTGCAAAACTGGTGTGCATAATGGTATGTTTCTCTCCCAACAGCTACAGGAGAGAGGGCTAGGAATGTCAAGTCGCACACCAGGTACCTGGCCAGGTTGCACCATGAGTGTGGTGAGTATGTATGTATTATGCTAACTGTAGTGAAATAAGCAAGAAAGGGTAAAGCATTAACTGCATGAAAACATATACAATAAAGTCTGTAGCACAATAAATGTGGAATTAAAGCTGTAGTGAAAGAAATGAATAATGCCAACGGTTCTGCAATAAGACATGAAACAATACTAATACCACCAAGGAAAATGGAGTACATCAGGATTGTGTTGTTGTAGCCATTGCAGTATAGCTGTATTCCTTCAGGCTGTAAGGTAAGGTGCTGTAGTCAAATATTGCACTGTAATAGCTGTATAATACAAATCTAATGGCTGTCAATTGTTTTGTTTAAACCATATACTACAGTTCAAGGATGTCTCTAGGCTAGTATTATTCACATAATGCTCTGTCATCCACAAACATCAGGTAACCAAGTTATATGGGTGAGGTAGCCCACTCTATGAACTCATATTGTTTGCTGACTTCGCAAATATTTCAACCCACTAACAATAAACTGTGTACACCAGCACTGTTTATACTGATATATAGCATACCTACTATATGTGTTATACTTGTATTTCATGCATGTGTGTTCTACTGTCACTGCAGTCTAGTATAACACTGTAGTAGTACTGACAGGTCATATTTTGGTTCCAGGTAAGCTCTAGGCAAAAATCACTCAGTCACTAATTAGCAGTGGCTCAGTAGCTCATGCTCTCTCTCTCTCTATATATATATATATATATATATATATATATATCACATTTTGCCTCCCACAGACCAGGATTAGAATCCAGTGTTATGTTACACTACATATTAGAGTAGCAGTCATGTAATGCTCACATATTTTCTTTCCACAGGAACTACAGGTAAATGAGCGAGGCAGCCCATACTATGTGTGATCATTGTGTGTTTAGATTTCCCAGACTGTTAAAATCATTATCAAGAATATGAAAAATTAGCAATGTTCGTTCAGATATAATATGTGTAATCCTGGCATGGCTGTATGTCTGGAGTGTCTGTTAAAAGTTGCTGCAGTTGATTAATACATTACACGGATATCCCCTGCAGCCACTGCTATTGGGTTCTTTTCTCATGGCTGGCAACCAAGGCATGATTACTGTTTAGTGTCTGTACTGTATATATATATACGTGTCTCTCAAGTGTCATGATTTCACATTATGTAATTAATAGTGTGTAATCCATCTGTTACATGAACACCATGTCAATGAGTACCTAGATTGCAAAGTATCACCATTTCAGCCCACAGAACACCTTGGTAGTTATATAGGTCCACCTGATGTGCAAGTGTTCTGTGTAGGTGTGTACCAGCAGTTGCTACTGTTTAGCCCATAATGTCCCATGCATATAGCTTGACAGGTTTTTATGTGCTACATCAGCTACACGAGACTTGTACTCACTGTACACATAAAGAAAATACAGATCTGTAGAGTAGATAGTAGTACTGTTGTCAAGGAAGTAAGCAGGAATATTACTAATGGACTGATTTTCTCTCTCAGCCCACCCCTTATCTTGATTTATTTATTACTGTTATTCATCGGTTGCGGTTTACTATTGACATATGTTGTTACATTAACTTCTTTTTTAGGGCATGTGTTTTATTATTGTTATGTATTATTATGGATGCATATTAACATATCTTGTTAAATTACCTATTCTGTTGGCCTTATGTTGTAACTGTTACTGACATGCTGTTATACTGAATGTTCTGTTTATTGTTGTATTTCACATAATATGCATTGATATGTAATTGCACTATTTCCAATGTTCTACTACTCTGTTATTATTAACAATGTTTTGTTAATAACAAACCTATACTTATTGCTATACCTCCATTACCACAGCATGTCGGGGTAGGCTGGTTCCTGGTAATCCACCTACCTTGCCTCAACTGGTTGTGACACTGGGCCCTACCACATCTGGGATCCAGGCCAGTGGTGCCCCCGCACCACCTGCGGTGTTGGATGGAACTGCCTCAGGGGATGGGGCCCAGCCTCCCCCTGGGAGCAGTGGCAGAGGGAATGCAATCACACAGGATCAACTGCTGGTCATGGTGTGCAGGATTGTTCATCAGAGCTATGAATGCTACCTGCACCAGATTGAGAACAAGCTGACTGACCTGGTGGTGCAGGCTCACCTGGCTGCCCAGCCTCCATCACAGTCACCCTTGGGGCAATAAAGGAGCAGTGTCGACTGTCCCATGGGTGGGAATGGGAATCATGCTGCCACAATCTGAAGGCCAGTGTGACTTCAATTCCAAAATACCCACCCCATCCAAGGTGTTTACCCCCACTTAAACATAAAAAATGGGCACCTTTCCCAAAAAAAAATATTGTCCCATACATTGCTTTCCGTGTCACACGTGTCCATTGTAACCCATTAATCTGGTCTAATTGGCTTGACAACACGGTTATGTTGTCCTCACTCCTATCTATGTGGTTTGAGAGTCCAAATTCATTTATAAAATCTGTCAAAATGCACAGCTGTTGCTGTACAAGATATGGATAGCTATGTTTTTTCCTACACCCTTCCTGCACATCCCTAACTGCCTTTCACTGTGTTTTTCCCCCTGCTTGCCCCATTTCACCACTTTCCTATCATCACCTTTTTCTTTTCTTTATATTTTTTAGTTTGGAGCTAAGCAAAGCGGCATAGTGTGGCGCATTGTGCTGCTTTGCTTAACTAAGCTTAAATAAGCTTTAATGATTAAATGTGTTTATGACATTGGTAGACACATGTACAAAAGAATCACATCTGCCAAGTTTCAGACCCAGGCCCCTCTCACCTACAGCCTACTACAATAACCCACCACACCACAGAGATCTGACTTAAAACAGCTGTTTCCAGCAAAACATACTGATAACCACTTACCGTCATTAGGTATGTAAGTGAAATAAAAACTAATGGGAACAATGGGAATGTACCTTGGACTCTGGTGAAATAATACACCAGCAGATAGCCAAAGACATAGTAATAGATGTAAGTAAGGCCTGTAATAGAAGGTATATGTGCCCCTTTATCAGCAACTTCTGGAAAGACATCTGCTAAGGCAGCAATGGCAAAGTACATGTACAACTGGGACCCTTGTGCAGACATGCAACCATGTAAAGCCATACACATACTGATGGATGTAGAATTGTTTGTCACAGTCTGTATACGTGCACATATATCTTGCAAATACAAATGCTTTAGCAGTGACTCAGTAGTGCAGTCTGTTAAATGCCTTGCATACACTGCATTTTGCTACACACAGTCCTGGGTTCAAATTCAGTTTTGTGTTGCAGTTCAATTACATTATTTTGAAGACAGCAAGTGATGACTAAGTCATGCAATCCTAATCTGCACAGGTTACTGCTAGTTAATGAACTGCTACCCAGTTTTGCAAGTAAGAGGCCTGCAGGTAGCGACACACTGCACGTATGCATAGAGCCTAACTATATGTTGCCTACTACTCTGTTAATGGCACCGTTGCATAACAGACAGACCTTAATCATGTGCCTCAATGGGACTGTACAGGGTACCCTTACCCTGGCTCTGCCATAATGACAGGGCTGCCACAGCTACCACAGTTACATGTACAGCTTGCTGTCCTCAAAAGTGTCAAAACTCCGCTCTATGTGTGCTAAGCTGCAGCAGCAGCTGCAGCCTGTAGCATAAACAGCTGTATGCAAAGGTAGCTGCTACAGACCTAACATACCTCACAACCTGTAGAACAATGGATCCAGACACAGACATATGTAATAGGAGGGCTAAGGCCCACTGGTGGGGACAAGTACAATGGTTTTCCCCTAAAAAGATAGTAGGTTGATAGACTGATAGCTATTGCATTAGTATGCATATTCTGATGGGTATGACTTCTGACACACAAGTCTGCTTCTTATTTTACTGACTTCAACCCACAATGTTTGCCAGTGAACTGCTGGATGACCACAATGTCATGGGACACTAACCACACATATGAGGTGAAACTGTGGGCATACTCGATAAATGTCTACAGTTGACAGTCGGGCTACCTAGCCTCTGGGATGCTGTACTCTCCACACCTCAGTAATGTCCATCCATTACTTTTGAGTGACACCTCTAGGTGCATCTACAGTTAACTACTACTGACGCCTGTAGGCATCAAATATTGTTTGTTCATATTTGCATCAATAATTTCCAAACCATGCTATGTACAAGGTTTTAAAAGATTTCATCTCAAAGCTCACACAGCAGCAAACTCAACTGCATTAATATTTGACTTCTGTCTCATGCAGGTAAATAGTCATTAAGTGTTGTTTTTATTATATTAATTTATATAGATATAATTTTTAAATTTTTCTAAATATATCAAACACCAAGTAACACAGAACTTCTTAGCCTCATATGAAAGCTCTGAACTAGATGAATAAAATGCTCCTGAAAGTGTATGCATAACTTGAGTGCTTGCTGAGATATTGTAAGTTGTTTGCAAAATATTACAAATTAATAGTTACCGTGTTTACTGTGACTTATTAAATTCAGTTTAAGATATAGTACCTAAAGAATACTACCACTATAAAAACAGTTTGTGGTGTAGTGTTTGCCATTTATACTTCTTTAATAATCCTTATGGTTCCAGAGATATGAGCATTTGTTTCAAGTGTGAGAATGTAATCTGGTTCTGTGAAAAGGTTTAGACTCTGCCCATTGGGAGATATTGTGCAAAATTCCTGAGCTCTATTGGAGTGAATGAGTTAACAACTAAGAAAGGTGCCCAGGTCTACATGAAGGCCTTATATATTACACTGTGGCGGCATGTCATTGGCCAATAATAGTTCAAGCTGTTTGGCTGCAATTAGCAATTCTAAGCCACAGACAAGGAGTATTGCACTCTAAAAAGTATGTAATAGATTTCTCCACATAACAGGATGCAGATGTGGGGATGGAGGTATGGGGAATATATTACAGCAGTAAGCCAGTCTTAGTGATGACATGTCATTGATACTCTGCTGTCCTACACCTACAGGCATGCCTCTCATCTGTCCTTGATTTTCCATCACATCTCAGCTCTGTCCCTATTAATCCCTCCTACAATGTCTAGCTGTTGTAGGAAAGATAGTGGATTACACATAATACATTATGACAATAAGTAAGGGTGGACACTCGTGTAACATCAAATGATGTACTGTAATTCACCTCCCTCAGTCAGTCACTGTCTCATATACATAGTTCTAACATTTTAAAGTGTCCCTGAATGTCCCTGATCTACTCTGGCTAAGTCCCCATTTCTGTTGATATATGTCCCTGTTTGGTTGATAGCTATGCCTAACATACCTGTCAATCCCTTACAATATGAAAGCAGGACAAAGCCATAATTTAGGGGAGGACCAAGGCCCAAACACAGTAACAGTGTTTAAATATTTGTCAGAGATCCACAAATTTGTGTGAAACTGACCATAACTATGAGGCAAACATCCTGACATTCTGCAAACATCTGTATAGTTGAGAGGTATGATGCCTACAGGGAACATATACTACAGCAGGTTTGCATTGTTTTCTGTCACTGTGGCACACTGGTGTTGCTGGACTGTCCCCATATAGTTGTAATAGCACATTGTTAATTGTCTGGCAGTGGCCATATGACATATCAGTAGGAGTTTGCCCATAGGGGACACCACAGTAGACTGCAGTGCTAGGTGTTGAGACATACAGCATAATCTGTCATGGCACACAGGGACATACCCCAGTATTGCTACTATCTTGGTGGCATCCACACATGTAGAGTGTTACAAACTGAGGGGTATGACATGTGAGGGAGCAGTGGATACTGCAGGCCATTATGGGTGTGCTGGATCTGTACATAGTGGACACCCAGGTATCTGGTCCTGTAATATGTTCCCTTTTTGTTGTCTTTCAGGAACCATGTACCAAAGGAGAAGTGGCCCCTTCACAGATGCAGGGAATGACATAATAGTTGATGGACTGAGACAGCACCTTCAGATCTTTTTGTCTAGGGGGAGGCATAATCGGGATCAGTGGGCAGCATTGTGGGCAGATCTTGGGCGGTATGTCAATCAGATTGGCCAACAGCACAGGATCTATGAGCAGGTCTGACACTGGGCCACAGACACTCTGCATGACAAAGTGCAGCTACTGTTGCCAGGGATCATGCTGCCACCAGTGGAGGCCCTGTGACAGTACAACCACCCTCGGCTACAGATGAATTCCTGGTGAACCTAGAAACACATGTCAGCTCCGAGGCATCCATCACACCTTACATCATGGAAGTGGGTGCCACAATGGCAACAGCAGAGGAGCGTCCAGGTAAGTGTACTGTGCTCACCAGTGTAATACTGTATCAGTCATTGTGGCAAGCTGTACATAGCTGCACATGGGTGTTAGGTCTATCTGCATTGGGGAGTAGGGCTTATGCTCATTTGTGCACACATACTCAGAATGTCAGCAATACAGCCAATATCATAGTAGGTACTGTACATGTGGATATATATATATCCACATATTACCTTGTAGTTCTGCAACCTTCGGTGGTGCTGACAATTTCTCTCCCTCAACTTTTCATAGGTCCATCAGGTGTTGCCCAAGTCCATGGTCCTGTACCTGGTAAGTGTGATACTGTTTTTAGGCATCATATATACCCTATGAAAGTTAAGGGCTGCCATATTTCCCTATATAGAAATGTGTTTAGCCAGAGTAGACTATTTGTATATTCCATTCCTGGACAGTTAACTACTGTTCGAAGACTGGTTAGTCACATGTGTGTACTTGAATGACTATTGACACATCTGTACTTATAGTTATAAGCAGGTACACAGCCTGGTATACATGAGGGAATTACTCAAAGATGCTTGTTCATACACAAAAGGGAGATGCTATATACCTGAGGCAGTGATACCAGTACTGGCATATCATTTTCAAGATAGGTGTACTAGGTTTTATGTGTAGTTCTATAATGTATAATGTCATATTGCATACCTTACAGACAGATTGTACTAGCAACATTACCTGGATGTGGCTAAAGTACATGTTATAAATTAATTTTGGGGTACAACTTGAAAAGAGTTTGACAAATATAACACTAAAGAAAAAAAAAAAACAGGGTGATAGTAGTAGAACTTGCTTTAACATAAGATGACCAATCATAAAAGAAGGGAGAATTGAGTAATATATGTGTAGAAAGAATATAACAATGACATGCAGAACATCCCATTCCATAAGGGAAAATATACTTTATGTTGAAAAAGGATATCAATATAGAGTCGGAATATGAAATATTTCCTATATTTGAAGATTATAGACCAAAATTTTTTGTTTATTTCTTATTTAAGCGGGGGAATTTCTAGTCAACTCAACTGATGCACCATTAGCGGCGAACACAGAGATTTTGTGAACTAAACCATTCCGGACCAGAGATTGCAGCAGGCAGAGCACAATACTTGAAAAGCAATTTATTATGATATTAACAAATTCATATTCATTGTTAATTCATTGGGGGAACTTTTGGGATTCCTCACTTTTGGTCAGCTGAAGCAGGCATTTTTGAGGATTTTCAGTTGATTTTTAACATTGATTGTGCACCTTTTTTTTTCATTTTAGAAAAAAACTGATTGTTCTTTATCTTTTGTTTCCTTCTTTTTTCTCATCAACTCAAAAAAGCTGATGAGGTTATCTTATGTGTTGGGGATGAGCCTGATTCTGGAGAACAATTTCATATTCTTTGGGTGGTGGGTACTTATCTTTTCACAGTTTCTATGGGTGCTGTGCTGTATGTTTTTTGTATATTTGGGTGGTTTAGGGTTTTCTTGAAGACAAAAAGTATTTTTCCTTGGAACATGGAACTTCTATTGAAATTTGAATATATTTTGGATTTTTTGATGATCTATATTGTGTGGAATGGAGATGTAGGTTCTCCTGAAGGTTTTGGAATATATAAATCAACTACTAAATGTTTTTAATTTACACCTCAATACCATCAGCAGCAAAAAATCTTCTTTGATATTTTGATTTAAAAAGAAAGACAGGTTCCTCAAAGAGAGATCAAAAGAAAACTTACTAATGCAATGCATTTCTATATTATCAACCACTTATTATTCACCAAATCATTGTAAAAGTATAAGAAGTGTTAGGCAGGAGGATAGCAAGAATGAATACACTAAAAGATACTGATGTGGATGAATTTAAGGAAAATACCAGAAAATGAGAGAGGAGACGGATTACCCGGTTTATTTGTTGATCCACATGGTCCACCACAAAGATAGTAAAATATACACGAGCAAACCACTGTGCAATTCCACCAGAGACCAGATATTTTTATTTTCAAGTTAATTAATACTTTTACTGGTACTTTAATAGCATGCATAGTTGTGTAAAAATGTTTTAGTTTCTATTATCAGAGTTTATGACACTTTTTGGAAAGAAATTGGAATTTTTTGGAACCAAATCCGAAATTATTAGGGTACTGGTGATAAACCAATTTTTCTACCAAAATAGGTAGTTTGGTAGATCTAAACCAGAAACCATTGGGAAACATTGGATTACACAGAACGTCTCACAAGTAAAACATTAACCTGCATTCATTATTAATTATATAACTGATAAGAAACAGGAATTAACAATAACATAAAGTCACAAGTATTTTTTATTGGAAAATGGAAAAAATTGTTCCTGCAAGTCAGCATATAAATGCATTTACACACTTGCATGTATGTCAAAAGATGTATGGGTTGTTTAAGAACTCAGGATGTATGAAATTATATGAGCATTTATAATTATCATTAATTGTGGAAAAAAACATAATGCTTATTATTGTCAAGCTGTTATCTATGTATTAAATTGGTGGTGGCATGGCATCTTGGATTTTGTTAGTTGAATGGTGGATATGGTGATTGGCAAAATAGCACGCACAAATTATTTCTGATGTGGTAATGTGACTAGCTTGTTGACAAGCCCTGGGATCAAGCACAATTATTCAATTATGCCCTGTTTTGAAGAAGAGCAGTAATGGCTTATACATTTTTGCCATTTGGTCAAAAATATGTTTTATATATATATAAAAATGTATGTTTTAATATATTGTTAATACTTTTTCTATTTTTTATTAATCAATTATATAAATATTATATATATTTTTTTTTTTTCAATTACATTTGTTAATTCATTTATATATGGTAAAATTATTTAATTTTGATATTGGCATCATTATTCATTATTTATTCATTATTCATTATTTTAATTTTGTTGAAAAAAAATGATAAGTTTTAATAATATTGTTGCATCATTCATATTGCTATTTATTTTTATACAAAATTGTTTATACCGTTCTTATTCATGAATAATGTTTTATTTAAGCTTTACTTAATTAATTTGGTTAAATTTTATCTGTGTTATCGCAACATTAGCATATATCTTATTATTTACAACATTTACACACTACACCAATTCTTTGTTGGTTATTTGTTATTTGTTGTTTGTTGCTATGGGGTCCCCAGACTCTTTATGCCTATCTCTATTCTGGATTTCTGGATTTTCCATTTTTCAGCAAAGGAAAGTCAACAGTTTGGATGGATTTTGGACAGGTGGATTGATTAAACAGATTATTCTCGTTAAAATTTTGGAACAAACAAGTTTCCTTAGTTTCTTATATTATTATAGTTTTTTTTACCTTTGTGGCGTATGGTCTAGAAATGGCTCATTATTGCTCTGAATAGGTTGATTCTGACAGAGCGGAGCTTTAAGACAATTAAGAAAACATTGACGAGATTTCGCTCATGAGGGAGGATGATGAGGTAAGAACCAAACTGGACTCATCTTTACAATTTGGGAGAAGAAGTTGGAGAAGATCATTGAGCACACCTAAACGAAGTAAAAGAAGTAAATGATTTGAAGCAGATGTTTGAGAGATTGAGCCAGCATTTGTAGAAAAACTTGGAAACAAACTGGAAATAAACAGGAACATGAAATTCTCCAGTCTAAGGCAAGTACTAAATCTAAGTCACATAAGGCAACTCCACATATTTCCAGGCTTTAATGGTAATTGTCAACCCAGCAAGGTTCAGGGAGGGGTAGTATTGTATGTTGATTAAAAATAAAACCCAACATGGGTCGATTAAAGAAACTGGAATGAACTCGGTGATGTAGGATAAAATATTAAATGGTGGTGTGGAAAAAAAAAAAATTAATAGTGTAACTAAAATATAAAAGGTAATAAAATAATGACAAATTGATTGGTAATAATAAAATAACATTCTTTTTGGATCTACTAAAAACAATCATATAATTGAATAAATAAATAATACAATGAAAAGACAATATGAATAAATAACTCTGGTAAAACAATTTATTATCTTGCTAAAAACTCTTTGATTAAAAAACTGGAAAAAAACTCTTATAATTGGTAAAAATTAAAATTATAAAAAATTATTTAAAAACTTAAAGAAAAAAAGAATTTGTTAAATTTATTTACTATGGCATTCAATGTAAAAGATTTTCTTTACTGAAACAATGTGACTGTAAAGAGCTTGAAATGGGTGACAAATGTTGCTATGGAACTGCTGGAAATTTAACTGTAAAGAGTTGAGTCTATGATTTTGAAATTATTAATTAAAATTTACAAAATAAATGTAGATATTGAGTCTATATTTAATAAAAAGTAAAAAATTTATATTAGAAGTGATTTAATTAATACTGAAAAAAAAAAAAAGAATAAAAAGGGGAAAAAGTTATAAGATGGGAAAGGGACAAAATTACACAATATATTCATGAAAAGTTAAAAGATGGAAAGGGATATAAAATAATACAAGCAGTGTAGGGGCTCAGTATGGAAACTAGTAAAAGTGACATGCATGAGTCTCACATGGAATATGACATACAATGTAAGATAAAAGTAATGTTTGATAGTGTTTATAGATAATCCTTCGGAAAGAGCTTTTCCCGACAATAAATGAATAGAACAACGCAGCAAATGGACAAAACAGCACTTACAAGAGGTTAAAACGACAGAAACAAACTTACAGACATCCACAGTGTGAGAAGAACAACAAGGTGAAAACATCAAAAATCAACATATAGCTCTGATGGTTTCTAAATTACCAATGATTCTAATTTTCATTTTTTAAGGGATTTTATGGTTTTCCACTTAAGGAATTATTATTGTAATTTCTCCATTATGATGGCTTCTGTTAGTATTGAAGGAAAGCTGGTTGTTAGGAATTTGTCAGTGAAAATTTTTTGTTCAGACAAAGTTGAATAGGGTGATTTAAAGAAAAGATGTAAGAAAAGTAGCTTGTTTCACCATTGTAACTGGTAGTGTATTGGTAGAAGAAACAGAGAGAGGATTTATATTAACCCCAGGGGTGAGAAAAGGAAATTTTTTAACAAGAAACACTAAAGAAAAAAAAACAAAAACAAACAGTGAACAAAGGTACAAATTATAATTGACCCTAAAGAAAAAAAGGGGGGGGGGTGGTAATTATGATATAAGAATGATATAAATACTGACCTGGATGGGGGGGGTGGGGATATATGGCTATATAGAATAATATACAAAATGAAATCAGAACATCCTATATGATTGGATATGATATGAATATGATATAAACTAGAGAAGAGAATTCCCTCAAATACAAATACAATTTCTTACAAAACTATCTGATAGGGATTGAAACATACTGAAGGATAACAAAGGTCTTAGGATACCACTTCTCCTAGGATACCTTTACTACAAGCAGCATTTTATCCAAACCTCAAAGTTTAGCAGAATATTAAAATCAAAAACCATATTGACAAAAGAATGTTCCACCTAAAATTATTGTTAGATTTGGGGGATTTGTTAACAGCTCAAGCAGGATATTTGGATATCAGTTGTTGGTTTTTTTTGATTGATTGGACCTTTTTTCTTTCATGCATGAACTGGAGGGGCTTTTTTCTTTTGAGGAAGTTCTTTCTTGATCTTTTCTTGCTTTATCTTGCTGGGAGGGTCTTTCTTCTTGAGAGTTGATGAGGATTTCTGAGGGGTGATCTCTTATTCTTTGGTGGTAGTGATATTCTTAAACAGCTGCAGATTCTTTATGGGTTAATGCATTCTTTGCTGGTGCTATGTGGTTCTTATTGGGTGTGGAACAAGTATATATTTTTCAACCTTTAGGGGAATTTACTATCTTTTTTTGAATACCTGACATGATTTTTTCATCTTGCATTATTGTTATTGATAAGTTTTTAGAGCAGGAATTATTGGAATTTTATGGATGAATTCATAATTTTTGAATACTACAAAGATTTTACTATTCATTAATTTCATCACCAAATCAATTAAAGCAATTGTGCAATTTTAAAAAAAAAAAACAGAATCAACAGAAAATCTACTTATCTAGATAATATTTACTTTTGCATATCTACATTACATATTCTCAGTAAGGCACCTAGAAAAGAAAGAAGTATTGCAGCATAGCAAGAATGACCAAGCAAGAAGAGGATAATGAGAAGGAATGTGATACTTTGAGGATGTGGGGATAAAGAGTTTCTTGAGAGGAGAAACCGGATCTGATCACTGTGACAAATACTACATCATGAATATGGTTCACATGAGGAGTGCACGGGTCACAAAACCATTACACAGTTGCAAACCAACTAGGCACTAATTAGAAACCAGTTGATATTTAATAAGTTGGTTGGTATAGGGTTGGTACTAGTTTTTAACACAGTTATAAAACAACAAGTTTAAGTTTAATTAACTCAAAGTTAAAGAATTGGAATATTTTAAATCTGGATTCTTGGAAACCAATAGTAAATTATTAGGGTACTTGGTGATAAATCAATTTTTCTACCAAAGTAGGTAGTAACATAAGCTGAGAGAAAAGCTCCTTGTAACAGTATTGGGAAACAGAGAATGGTAGTAAGAGTTATGATGTCATTATTGTTGCTATACCACAAGAAAGTGACATTATTATTAAAAATCTCCAAAAGTCAAACATTTACAAATAACAAAAATTAATAATTGTTTGCTGTTGGTATATCTTGCTAATCTTTCTTGTTGTCCTTTTCTTCCTCAGTTGAAGAACAGAAGGATGTTGAATTGAAGATAATATAAAATAGCATAATAAAATGAAATGAAATGGAAAATAATAAATAAGCTATAGTATCAACAGTGGTTTCTTAGTAGTTTTTTTGGTTTTTTTTTGTTTGATGTGTTGGGGGTTGTGGCAAAAATGGGGGGTGATTGGCAAAATGAGTTGACATAAGAAGGAGACTATGTGTAGAACTCGCCTGGCAATAATGAACATCTTTCAATTATGCCTGTTTATCTCAGATGATGTATGAAAGAAGGTAGAAGGCAGATTTAGTATAAGGCCATTTGGTCACAAAATAAAAGTAAAGTAATAAATATAAAATATAAATAATTTAATATTTTTATATTTTTGTTTTATACATTTATACAGAAAATATATATATATATTTATAAAAAATGTTTTTTTTCACACTATGGTAAATGGTAATAATTTTAAATTTATATTTATATTGGTTTTGGGTTTCATTATTCATTATTCATGAGACTTAGGCATGTTTGAAACATGATTTTTGGTAATTGCTAGAAAAAAATTCAAATTATCAGTTATTTAAGCCTGAAATTTTTTATATTCTAATTGTTCTGATGAATCATAGCCATTTGTTTGACTAATTTAACTAATTGTGGATTAATAAATTTTATCTGCGGACTCGCAACATTGTGCTACTATTCTTTACATGTTATAAAGGGCTTGACTTGTCTGTGTATTTTTTTTTGTGATTTTGTCTGTTGTGCATGAGAGTGGAGATGAGAAGATGTGAGACTGGTAATGCAGTTGTGGATCCTCAATTGTATGAGTCGGTGCGGATTACCATACCTAAAAGTGCAGGTAGCGATGTACTGCTTTTGTCTTGGTTTTCACGGGTGACTGGGAGGTTGGAGTATGCCCCCCTCACAACCTGATGTCAGTGTCTCATTGGAATTTGATGATGATGGTGGCCATAGTGAAGCACAGGTGGGGTTGTTGGGGGGTTGACTCTGTCACAGAGGTTGACATCCCTCTTCTGCCCTCATTGTCACTAAACACAATTAGTATGCCCAGGGACCACACATTGTCTGTGTTTGAACACCTGGTTGGGTTTGGACATCAGACACATGGATGTAGGTCAGCAACACCATCTACTGAGAGTCCACATGGCCATGCATGGCAGTACCTCCAGCATTACAGAGATAAGTGTGTTGTCCACACCACAACATGGCAGGCCATGGGCATATGGTCCTGGGCATCCCCTGGGGAATACAGTCCTAGCATTCTGCAGTCACTGTCAAGTAGTAGCACCCCATCTGAATTGGGAAAGGTGATGCCACTGCTGCTCCTGGCAGACCAGGTCCCATGTTCATGGCTGGAGATGGTGAACTGTCCAGTCTACCATGTATGGGCCACAGCTGTACAACATACACATGTGTAAGGCTAGCACTGGGCTTGAATTTGTACATGCACACTCTCAAACACCGCTGTCACATGCAGATCACCTACATACACACATGTCACCTCTCCAATGCCCATCTAACCCGCTCCCTCCTGACTCACACACAGGCTGTCAACTTTTTGGCACAATTGAGGCCTCCAGCACCTCCACTCCACACCCTGTGCATGTGATGATACCTGTGCCGCACCCCTGCCATCCGTGTCATTGATGCATGGAAATGCTATTATGTACAGTAAAAAACAAAGCAGGAGGTAGCAGCCATGGCTATGTAGAATAACAGCTTTATTAGTAAAAGAGGTGAGCACTTTTGTGGCACCAGCCACTTCATCAGACAATCAAAGAACAGTAAAACACAGCATTTATACCAAGCTTATCATTGCCATCAACTACCCAATTAATCCTTAAACCCATATACCTAGTATAAAAAGTTTTATACCTAATGTGAAAAGTTTTAAAAGCTTAAAATTAAAAACATCTTGGCAATAGAAACAGCATATCACATCATACAATATAAAAGTATAAAAAAGTATAAAAGGTCGAGGGGGGAGGCGGGTACTACCTACTATTTCTTTAAATCTCTATTTAGAAGAATGGGTTTAATATTAATTTGTCATTCAGGCCTACCCCAATGTTAGCTCGTAGCCTTATAATCCATTCTAGTTCCCTAGTTTCTACTCTATTCCTAACATTTCCACCTCTATTGTCGGTATAGACCTTATATATTACTAAAAATAAAATTTTGTTTGTCTCATCATGGTCCCTGACATGCCTAGCTAAGGCATTTGCCTCTATTTCTCTGGTGATATCATATATATACTCCCTCATTCGGTCTCTCAGCCTTCGCTTTGTCATTCCAATGTAGAAGGCAGGACAGACTGTGTAGTGTGCCAAGTATATAATATTCATAATGTCACAGTTAGCTAATATTTTGAAGGTAAACTCCTTCTTTAGATCTGGATGTAGAAATCTACTTCCAGTGTCAATGAAGGTGCAGTAATTACATTTATTACAGGGGAAGGTTCCATATCTGACTGCATTTTCTCTTCTTGTTTCCATGGGTTGTGGTCCACATAATAATCTTTTTATAGATTTTTTATTTTTAAAAGCAAATCTCGGGTTCTCACCTACCAGCCTTTTAACATCATCTTCAGCACATAGTATATTCCAGTTTTTTCGATATACTTCCTGTAGAGATCTAATGTTACTCGAGTAGGATACTTGTACTCTCATAGGTTTCTGACTAACAGTTCCTCCATCTATGATGGTATCCATATCTGAAAAATATGGCTTACCTTTTCCTTCCCTTGCCTCAGGTAGACCCACTGATGACTGTTGTATCTCTTTTTCACTGTACCCTCTATGTATGAACCTTTCCTTCATGTTCTTGATCTCTTCCTCACACTTAGTTTGATTAGCTGTGAGTCTTGATGCTCTCAGACCTTGGCCTCCTACAGTGTTCTTAAATATATGTCTTGGGTGCATGCTCTGTCTATGGAGATAGCTATTCCTATAACATTCTTTCCTATAGATTTCAGTTTCCAGAACACCTCTATCTTTTTGAAGTATCCTGACATCCAGATATTCAATAACATCATAGGAATGCTTCATTGAAAATTTAAGGAAGCTGGTACTATTATCTATTTTGTGGAAGAATGATAGAAATGAGGCTACATCACCGCCTCATAAAATAAACAGATCATCCACAAATCTCCTGTAGAACTTCAGATGCCTTCCCATCTCAGTGAGTAGGAATTCTTTCTTCCACATAGCCATAACAATATTTGTGTAGCCATTTGCACATGAAGTACCCATGGCCATGCCATCCTTTTTCTATATAAATTTCTTTCAAACAAAAAGATATTGTTCTCTAATATCAGTTCCATCAACAGTGATAATAAATTAATAACTTGTACATCATATGTTTCATCTTCCATTAAATACTGTTTGAAGAGCTCAACGCCTTTACTATTAGGAATGACTGTGAATAGAGATTTCACATCCAACGTAATCATGGGCCATCTATCCTCCACAGCTATACTCTTACAAAATGCATACAGATCTTTTAAAAACTGTTTTGTATCAATTAATATATATATATACACTCTTTTTCAACACAGTTTTAAGGTGGTGCTCCACAAAAATGGACAAAGGTTCAGTACACCAGCCCCTCCCTGATACAATGGGTCTCATGGGGGGGCACTCTGGGATGTTTATGTATTTTGGGGAGTCCTTGTATGATGGGTAGAACAGGTTTGTCTACTATGAAGTAGGTTAATAGCTCTTGGCTAATAACGACACTGTAAGCATTCAAATAATGCATTGTATATTAACATGCTGCTTACATGCACCTGTTGAACATCTACTTACTGATAAGAAATGTTATTATTCAACATTGTCAGCATAGATTCCTTATAAAAAACATAATCCATCACCACTAGAGAACCACCTTTATCAGCTGGTCTCACTGCGATGGAAAGATCATTACACAAAACCTCCAAAGCTTCTTTTTCTTCTCTGTTTAAATTATAGAAGCATTTTTTTAAAAATACCACTATCATGCATCTTATATATTTCTTTTATACATGCTTTTTCGAATGTCTCAATAGCAGCATTGTTTACAGGAATATAGTTACTTGGTTTCTTAAAAATGTTCACACAGCTATTATTCATATTATTGTCACCAAACTGAGATTTAAGCATAAGATTCCTAGTAAACATTTTAAGTTCTATAATATTGTCAGTCATATCCATTCTACTTGTCGGTACAAAGGATTTCCCTTTGTTCAATACACTTATGTCAGAATCAGTTAAAATCCACTGTGATATATTCCATACGAATGGATGTTGGATTGTTGCCACATTTTCTTGAGCATCATAGGTTGTTCCTCTTCTATGGATGCTTTCCGTTTCATCCTTCCTCTGCTCGTGGAGCGGTTCTGAAAATTTGTAATTCGTATAGGATGCGGTGAAGAAAGAGCCATCCTGTCAGATGGAACTGATGACATACGGCTACTGTTAAAGTTAGTAGATACATTTCTTTCTGCAAATTTGCTGCGAGCTCCTCTCTCAGGCCTTTGTATCTCACTGCTGCTTGTGGAATCAGAGGGAGGTGTGGTAGGAAGTGGCATTACAGCATTAGAGTTCTCTATTGTATCTCTAACAAGAGAATTGGAAAGCTCAATTGGTTGCTTAGGAACAAATTGAGATTCAATGGGCTTCGTAGAGCTACTGCTATTCACAGCATTGTTATGTTCTTTGGGCCAAGCACACGCCCACTAGAAAAATCTTGCAAGTCCCTTTGTACTTTCTTTTTCTTATAGCCCATCAGTTGCTGATCATAAACAGATATAAGTTCCAAAACATAGTCTAATTTTAAATCAACAATAGCATGCGAATATTTTTAATAGAGTTCTGCTTGTAGTTTATAGACATTGGATGATATAGTGAGTTCTTCTGGCTTAAAGAAATCTATTAGTAACTGCATATAATTGTGATTGGTTTCTAAATTAATCTGCTGCCACTTTAATAATAAATCTTTGTACATAGTTCCATATGTGGGCATTTTCAGTACTCTTAAGCCCCGAGGGACTATATTAAGCTTTAGACAGGCTTCAAAATAAAGTGTCTGTGATTGAAGCCGTTTCAATTTCCATAAATCATTCTCAATTTTAAACAAGTCTTTTCTCATTGCAGCAACAACATACACACTGTTGTCTTCTTGCTGCAAAACTTGCACTAGAGGCTCTACCTCTAGCAAGGGTTTTTTTTGACCTCAGGAAGTTCATGCAGGTTCCTTTGTATAAAATTCCTTCGATTTCCCTTCTTAGGGGAATAATCCAGTTCAATAATAGAGACATTTCCCTCTGCCATGTCCAGCACCACTCATAATGTAAATAAATCTGCAGTAAAAACCAAACGGTGCTGGTGAGAGTTACCTCCAACAACAATGAAATGAACAGTAAAAAACAAAGCAGGAGGTAGCAGCCACGGCTATGTAGAATAACAGCTTTACTAGTAAAAGAGGTGAGCACTTTTGTGGCACCAGCCACTTCATAAGACAATCAAAGAACAGTAAAACACAACATTTATACCAAGCTTATCATTGGCATCAACTACCCAATTAATCCTTAAAACCATATACCTAGTATAAAAAGTTTTATACCTAGTGTGAAAATTTTTAAAAGCTTAAAATTAAAAACAAATTGACAGTAGAAACAGCATATCAGATCATACAACTTAATACATACAATATAAAATTATAAAAAAGTATAAAAGGTCGAGGGGGAAGGGGTACTACCTACTATTTCTTTAAATCTCTATTTAGAATGCTACTATGTGTCTTATGCACAGGGTGTCTATATCAATTATCATGTACTTGTGTAGTGCAGAATTGTTTTGCCATGCCACTTTTTGTAGGCCACAACAGGTACTGTATGCTAGCATGTGTATGACTACATATCACACTTTGTGCAGCTTTGCTGCATGATGTTGGACTGGCGGTAGTGTTACAGAATGACAGTTGTGTCATGGACCTGTATATGTTTCTGTTCCAGGAGTCTGAGGGGATAAAATATGGACACATGGCAGCAATGCAGTGGCACAGAATGGCGTGGCAGCACACCAGAAAGAGGACAACAGCAGTAAGGTACAGCAGTATACATGCATGGATTCCTAGATGTATATGTGTAGAACAATCTGTCAGGGACAATGGGGGCACTCTGTGCACTCATGCATTCATACTTTGTGATAAGGTCTGCTACCCTTGCTACATGTCACCAGGGTTATCTGAACTTACAAATCTAGAATGTGTGGTGATGGAGTTGACACATCTACAAATATCCTGCATCCAGGTTAGAGAAGGTGTGAACACCAGTTATGATTATGTATAGGAGGGCAATTTAAGTCAGCAGCTAGTCACAAGACCAAAAAGTGCATAACCATTGCATGGGGATGGCTCATAAGGGCATGTCTGTAGTGCTGCACAGGGATATATTTACACACATACATACACATAAACAGAGTTGGCTGCTGTGAGTGTAAAACCCCTGCCTTTGTGTTATTACACACCATAGCTTGCAGTACTTATCACATGTGCCACAGAGTTTATCTGATATTAGACTGTCATCCAGCACTCCTAAAGTGGATGACAATAACAGGCCTTGTAGAGGAGGGCAATGTAGAGGCCAGCAGCTAGTCACAGGGCCAAATAAATGCATAACCAGTGCACAGAGATAGCCCATACAGGCATTTCTGTAGTGCTGGATGGGGATATATTTATACACACATAGATTTGTCTAATTTGAGATTAGAACCCCTAGTGGTCTACTATTATGCACTATACCTTGAAGTATTTATCACATGTGCCACAGAGTTTATCAGATATTAGATTGTCAGCCAGCACTCTTAAGGTAGATGACATCATCAGGCCTTTTAAAGGAGGAGAATGAGGAGGCCAGCAGCTAGTCACAGGGCCATAAAATACCTAACTGCTGCACAGAGAGAGGCCATACAAGCTTGTCCGTAGTGCTGCATGGGGATATATTTCCAAACACACACACACACACACATACACACACACACACACACACACACACACACACACACACACACACACACACACACACACACACACACACACACACACTTGGCTAATGTGAGATTAGAACCTCTACCGATCTAATATTACACACTATAGCTCTCAGTACTTATAGCATGCAGCAAAGGTTACATCTGCTGTATATGTGATTGCAGGCACAGTACTTGTGTAATATGCAAAGTAGCCTTGTGTTAGACAGCATGTGTGGTCTGCAGAGTAATATTGCTTGGTACTATTACTGTAGCTAGTGTCCTAGGATAGGGATACCTGTCACTGTCCCTGCTGTGTGTGTACAGTTAGCAGAATGGCCATATGTGGTTGGTTGCAGTGAGCTATCCAAGCCATGAGTTGAATCATTGTACACTATAATGCCTGTTCATCAGTGTCTGTCTATAAGGTGATATTCCAGAGGCACAGGGGTCTGTGGGTGAATGGATTATGTATTGTCGCAGCCTTGGTATGATTTCTATGGGCAACTGTATTGATGTGTGATTGCAGATAACCTCAGCATTCCGAGGGTATGTGAGGAAATCCATAATCCCCCCCACACACACACACACACACACACACACATATATATATATATATATATATATATATGTGTGTGTGTGTGTGTGTGTGTGTGTGTGTGTGTGTGTAAAACAGGAATGTCTCTATAAATGTTGCTGTGTGTGTACATTATGTATATGAGTCATATAGATATATGTGGAGAGTCTATGTATCATTGTAATATATATATATATATATATATATATATATATATATATATATATATATATATATATATCGGTATTATATGTATATGGGGTACATACTGATAGATACACTAAGCATGTGGGAGGGGGATAAGGTCAGACAGATATGTATAGGTAGCAGTCTATATGCACAGATGTATTTCTACATAGCAGATCTTTGTGAGGAAGAGGCAACAGAATTGGACTCAAGTTAGCTAAGAGTAGGAGCATGCCCAGTAGGACTGTCAGTACTTATAAGGTGAATCCAGGCCACAGCTACCTGCACTCCAGACCAAGATTTTGTGTGCTGCAGACATTGCCAGCTTCTCCTGTGTACAATGTAATAAAGTAATTGACAGGATCTGAACCTGAGCAGGGGAACTCCAGCACTTCTACAGAACTTCCCTGACATTGTCTATGTTATTCCCCGGCTGTGTGATGTAATTAATATGTGACTGGGGTACATAATGTACACCACATACAGGGTGACAGTCTGCATACCTCTCACTGTACATGTTTTTTCATAATGCCCAGCATTTCACCCCATATGTGTGGTCTGTTCCTCATACATTTCAGGTGTTCCAGTAAAATGTTGTATAATGTAATCAGTGATTAGTACTAACTACACACAAACATTTGAGTGTCGGAACTTATAACCTTCAGATATTTTGTTGTGATGCAACCCGCTTTTATACTAGCCACCTTCTAGGTTACTTAGAGCATCTGAATGTCTGTCTCTGGTTTTGGCCCTTTGTCCCCCCATAGCCTTTAGCTTTGTCCAACTTTCATGCACTAACAGATTGAGAGGTATGATAGTCTGTGGGAACACACACCATACAAGTACCTTTCATGCAAAATATGTGGATACTGCCAGATTCAAACTATCAACAACATCATGTATACTAAGGTCCCTAGCCTACTGAGCCACACAGGCTGCCAAACAGGGAAGTGCCATTCATCACACAATCAACAGCATGCAGACATACATTTTCACCTCTGCATTATGTGAGACCTAGAATGAGTGGCCAGGTTCTATGTCACAACCCTGGAATTCACTAGTCTGCTGATATAGCATTGCAGATTTGCTGTTACAGCAGTTATATGGGTACACTGTGTTGGTGATGGGGACAACTAGCCCATGCTCTGCTGGCATAGACAGTTGTGGGACTGTCGTTTGACCCCACTGTTTGTCATCTACTTTGAATAATATAGTGAATTTTACAGCCATGTGGCCTAGTGCATATTATGGAGCACATACTATTGAACAAAGTACCTGTTGTCCCAAGTGGCTGTTAGACCTCTCCAAGTAGCTTAGTAGCCCACTATATTCCCTTGCATACATGTGACGGTCATTACATATACTAACATATTTTAGTAACCCTTATAAGTGGTGTATAGATGAGTGACTTATCTTGTGAATGCAGCAGTTGATAGACCTGTAGTTTGGGGCTGACTCAGTCTGATGCATGCAGTGTACAGGCAATATATGATAAGGTACAGGTTGTGTGGGCTAGCTGGCATCATTTTTACTAATATGTATGCAAGTTGCAGTAAGGTGTCAGTCACTAGGGCACTAGGTTGTTAGTGCATGTGCTATGCATTATCTCATGGCCAAGGTCAAGTGTTGCTAACATGTTTGGGCTCTGAAGTATGTAGTTTCCAGGCTGTAAGCATGGGCACCTACGCAAATGAGGTGGAAGTACTGATTAGCAGAAAGGAGTAATTGTGTCCACATATCCCCTTCATGTAGGCTTAGACCCATGTTGCTGTTTACACAGGAGGTAGCTGACACCAGGGGTGGTGTGTCTACTGGCTTCTACATTCATTTCAGCTTATGTCCACGTGTTTTTGTGGCGTGCTACCTGGCTGAGCATGTCCCCTATAGGGGGTGTGTCCAGTAATGTTGAAGCTTTGTTTACCTTCCCTGTCCATGTATGCGTGGTGTGCAGCAATGCTCAGCATGACTAAAAAAAAATAATTGCATTTAATTAGTTTTGACCATTGTTTAACCTAAAATAGGGCCATGAAATAACATTAATTATATTGTAGGCAGGGGCAATGCATCATAGTTACCCAATCACACACTCTGCACCTACAGCAGAGCTTTATAAAGTATGCATACACCATACATTATGATTTTCCCCAATGCTTTACACCATTTGGGACTTGGTAATTTTATCTGAGAGAATGCTAGGGGCTGATGCAGATCTGCTGCACATGTATGTGCTAGATGTTGAAGTCAATGCTGCTGCTGCAGCTGACAATAGGCCTAGAGAGTGAAGGAGAAGAGTGTTCAGGCCCAGGGTAACCTTCCAGTAGCTACATGAGCTGGAGATTGTAGACTGCTACAGGGTGGACAGGGACATATTACAAGAACTCACTGAGCTCTGCCAACCTCAACTCAGACCCAGATCCAACAGAGGGGAACCCATCCCAGTGGAAAAAAAGGTTTGTGTAGCCCTTAGGATACTAGCTACAGGTACTTTCCAAAGACAAACTGGGGACATGATAGGGGTCCCACAGGCATCAGCATCCAGAGTACTCCACCAGTTCCTGGATGCCATGATAACACATGCCAGTGAGCACATTTTTTTTCCCTTCATCGCTGAGGTGAGGGCCAGCAATATGCAACACTTCTCCTGTGTAGCACACTATGAAGTACTGGGTGGCATAAATTGCATTCAGGTCTATATTATAACATCAAAGTCTTAAAACTTCGAATGTTATAATATCAAACCCTATGCACCGACCGCTGAAAATAGCGAAGCTGCAGAATATCTAATACTTTCCTAGGGAAAGTATTAGGTGGGCCGTTTCTGCAGCTTCGCTATTTCCTCAATTGTGGAGCAAAGGGTATGGACCGGGTTAAGGTAAGTGTGCAAACGAAGGTTAGTGTGCGATAGGGACCTTAGGGTTATGCAGTGGGTAAGGTGAGTGTGCGATAGGGACTTTAGGGTTAGGGAGCGGGTAAGGTGAATGTGCGTTAGTTAGGGACCTTAGGGTTAGGGAGTGGGTAAGGTGAGTGTGCAGTAGTTACGGACCTTAGGGTTAGGGTTGGGTTAAGGTAAGTGGATAGCTAGTAGTGTATTTATGGTTTAGTGTAGGGTTTTGTGAAGTGTATGTGTCTGGATTATTTATTTTGGTGTGCTTGTGTTGTGTGTATGTTTGTCGGAATAGTGAATTTTTTCCCTGGGAAAAAATTTGCTATTCTGAGTGTTCGATTTTCTGGTCTTTCGATGGAATGTGTTTGATATTATAGCATTCAAAGTTTTAAGATTTGTATATTATAATATGGACCCACTGCACTCATGTACACATCAAGGTACCACCCATTGAGGAGGGTATAATCTATGTCAACTGCAAGGAGTACTGCTCCATCAACTTCCAGGGCATGTGCAATGGCCAGGGGATTATCATGAATGTGTGTGGTGGCAACCCTGGCAGTTATCATGACTCCCATATCTGGCATGCATGAAAGCTGTACAAGATGTTTGCTAGAGGGGCATCCAACACAGCCATTTAGTGAGGGATGCTGGCTATGCCCTGGACCATGGAGGATGACACCCATCAGAAATGCACACCCAGCGAAGAATACCATAATGAGGAACACGCACAAACTAAGAACATCATAGACCATGTGTTTGGGCTTCTGAGGTGGCATTTCTGGTGCCTCACTATATCTGGTGGAGTCCTGCAGTACTCTCCAGTCATGTGTTCCCAGTATGTGCTACGTTATATTGTATGATCTTGCAGAATCAGCTGCAGCAGGATGACAAAAGGGAAGGGAGAGACAGCACCCCCAACAGCCTAGGTCACCACAGCCACACTCACAGGAGGACTCAGAGGAGGAACCCCCTGATGATGTCACTGTAGGCACACATAGGCATGCCCAGTACACCCTATCTTTGGCTATGAGACAATGCATAGCACATTTCCTGACAACCTAGGGCCCTAGAGACCTACACCTTACTCCTACTCACATACCTATAGTGAAATTGATACCACACAACCTCTACCTACCTATATGTGTGTGCTGCTTGCATCAGACAGAGTCAGCCTTAAAACTACAGTTCTGTCAATGTCTGCATTCACAAGGTAATTCCCTAAACTACACACTACTTGTAAGGATTATTATAATATGGTAGTATATGTATGGCTTTGTTGCATTTATGCAAGTAAATATAGCAGGCTATTTGGATACAAGTAACATCTGCATTAGACTACAGTTACCCAGTACAATAATATCTGTTCCTTAATATTCACTAGGCCTTATGGTTGGAATATGTACTACATCAGGCAAGGGAGATGTTAAACAGTGGGATCACATGATAGGTGGATTACTGTACATCCCAGCAGAACATGTGATGTTGCTTACCCACACCCAACACAGCAGTTTTCCGTATAACCACTGTAATGGTAGGTTACCAATGGTATATCAGCCTTCCAGGCAATCTCAGAGCACTAACATAGAAATTGAGGACACATTGTATGTCTCACGTAATGCAGGAATAACAACATACATAAGTATGCTTTTGATTGTGTGATGAATGACTACTCTCTGGCTGACAGCTTGTGTGGCTCAGTGGACAATAGAAGTTAGCATGAGTGATACCGTAGATGGCTCAAATCTGGAGGTATTCATGTGAGGTATTATTATGTTGGTGTTGTCACAAACTGTCAGTCTGTGTGTGGTGTAACATTATGAAACACTGTCACATATTAATTACATCAGACAGCTGGAAAATGCCATGGACATTTTGAGTGAAGTGCAGTACTCCAGAAACAAGGACAGATGTCAGTGTCCATAACACACAAGATCTTGGACTGGAGTGCAGGTAGGTGTGACCTGGAGTCACTTTATAAGTACTGACAGTCCCAGTGGACATGCCCATGCACTTAATTTAACTGAGTGCAATCCTGTTGACTCTTGATCAAAATGACCTGTTATGTATAGATATGTCTATACATATATACATATATGTATGCATATCCATCTGTCACTATCTCTCTCTCACATACATAGTATATGTATCACTATGTAGTTTCAAATAGATATATACCTATATATATAGCTATATACATATATAGAAAATACATCTCAATCTCTCCCTATATATCTACATAACATATATACATATCACACACAGCTACATTTCTATATACATCCTTGTTATATATAGAAATATTTGTGTGGATATCTGAATTGCCCTACATGCCCTAATACTGGTGAGTAAAGCTGCTCTATCACATGCTTGTAATGTTGTTCAGTGGATCTAAAGTAAGGGCTCAACAGTACATAATGCACTTTCCTAGACACCCCTGTGCCTGCTGGGTGTCACCACATTGAGAGCAGCAGGTGAGCAGGTGGTGTAATTTATAATGTTATCTATGCACACATGGACAGGGCACATTGTCCCTGCTCACAGTTCAAACAGCCACATAGGTTCATAGGTTCATAGGTAGGTACTAGGCTATTGGCCCTAGGGCCTATACAAGCTTATCCATAACAATTCCCTGACTATTGCTTACCATTTCCTGGACCTCTGTCTAGCCAGGCTACTGATGTGATCCTGGGGTGAATTTCCTATCTCCCATCCAATCTTCAAGGTTCCTCTTGAAGAGGGCCATTGAGGCGCTCTGCCTGACATGTATGGGCAGCCTATTCCAGAGTATGGGGAGTCTCTGGGTCAGGAACCTATCCCTCCTGTATGTTCTATTCATCGTGATGACAAGGTTAAGATCCCTGGAGCATGTGGCTTGGAGATATTGAGATTTCTTTAAGTGCAGCATGTCCAACAGCTCTGGGTTTGACATGGCCTTGTATGTTAAGCAGAGATTGCCTTTCAGTAGGTGATATGTGACAGAGTATAGCTGGAGTTTCTTTAGATGGTCAGCATAAGGCATCTGCTTTAGGCCTGTGATTCTTTTTGTGAGGTATTTCTGTGGCCTTTCTAGTTGTTGCAGATGTCTTGTAAGGTACATACCAAACTGGGCATTGTATTCTATAATGGGTCTAATGAGGGATGAGTACAGAGGAACAATGACCTCCTTTTTTCTGGATGAAAAACCCTTAGTGATGAGGTGTGCCATGTAGAAGGATTTTCTAACTGTTGTGGTTATATGGTTATCAAAGTTGAGACCACCATTCACCTGTGTCCCTATGTCTCTTATCACACTTTTAGTTTTTAGTGTACTGCCACCTATGTGGTAGTTCACAGGTATATGTTTTTTTCCCAAAGGGGCTAACTATACATTTTTTGGCATTTAGCTTGAGCCTATGGCTCTGGCACCAGGCATCTATTTCGGAAAGGCTCTTTTGTAGTATATCCACATCATTTGGGGATTCAGTAATGGCTCCAAGCTAGCAGTCATCTGCAAACTTTGTAAGCCAGAGTCCCTTAGTGTTGGCCTGTACTTCAGAGAAGTAGATGCCAAACAAGAGTGGCCCCAGGACAGAACCCTGCGGTACACCACTTGTCACTTGTCTGGAGCTGGATTTGGAGTTGGCTACTTTTACAGTGTGTGTTCTGTCAGTAAGCCAGTTTGCAACCCGAGTGACGTGGGGATTAATGCCCAACTTAGTAGGTTTATCTATGATTCCAGAGTGGGGGATAGTGTCAAAAGCCTTGGCAAGGTCCAAGTAGGCTGTGTGAACCACCTTACCCTCGTCCACAGCTCTGAAGGCTAATTTCGAAGAAGTCAATCAGGTTCAGGAGGCAACATTGGACCTTCATAAACCCAATCTGGGTGGGGTCCAGTGTTTGAAGGTTGCCAATGTCTTTGTTTATAAGTTCCATTATAATATGTATCATGGCCTTGCAGAACAGGCTCATCAGACTGTTGGGACAGTAGTTCTTGAGATCCAAAGTGGATCCCCCCTTGTGGAGTAGGATGACTGTAGATGTGTGCCACTCTGTGGGCACAAAGCCTGAGGTGAGGCTATGATTAAACATGACACATAGGTGAGGTGCCAGTTCATTTTGTAGTTCATGCAGTACACAGCCCGGGATGTCATCTGGTCCCATGGATGCTGCATTCTTGGCTTTGGAGAGTGCGTTTTTTACCTGAGTGGCTGTGATTATGGGGATTTGGTATTCAGACGGGCCCTTTAGGGGGTGTAAGGGGATGAAGTTGGAACTGAACCTATCTGCCAGAATATTGGCAATATTCTTGGGATTAGTATATCCAGTGTCATTCTGCTGTAGCTCAGGGCAGATCTGAGTATTGCCATTTAGATTCTTGACATAGCCATAGAATGCCTTGTGGTTGTCTTTGGAATCTTTGGCAATTTTGTTTTCGTAACTAGCTTTGGAAGGCTTTTATGAGAGATCTTAGCTTTCTATCGAGGCTGGTGACGGAGTTTTCTGAATCCTGGTTTCTTCCTCTTTTCTGCAACAGTTTCTTCCTTCTGTTGTACAGCTTGTTTATGGCAGGGGACCACCAGATTGTCTTCCTTTTTTTAGAGAACAGTGTCTTGATTCTATTTGGGATGGCTCGGTCAATGCATGAGTGAATGTGCTCGTACAGCACCTTAGTGAAAGATTTGGCAGTTGAACTTCCAGTTCCCATCTGCATGGGTGTCATGAAGTTTACTTCTGACTTGAGAAGCATGAAGTTGGCTTTGGAGAAGTATTTTACAGAGGTTTCCTTAAAGGGGCTGGGGTGGGATGTGGATGTCAAGGGTGATTAGCTTATGGTCTGATTTGACCAATGAGAGGGTGACCACTGGCATGGAGCATCAATCTCCCATGTTGGTAATGAGCAGGTCTAGAATATTGGTACCCCATGGTGAGGCTATGAATTAGTTGCTCTAGGGTGTTGGAATTTATGATTTCCAAGAACATTTGATCAACGGTGTTGGTACAGGAGTAGTTTTCCCATACTGGTAACTGTAGACACATACTGGTAACTGTAGACAGATATCTAGGATAACAGCAGCTATCTCACTGCTAGGATACTAGATGCAGACAACAGTATGAAACTAGATCACTCTGCAGGCCACAGATGCTGTTCAACACAAACTAAGTTTGTGTAATCCACAAGTAGTTTGCCTGAAATTATACATAAAACAGACATCAGCCATGGCATGTGCGATAAGTGCTGTGATCTATCAGGTGTAAGAGTAGATAGGTAGGGGTTTTAATTGCAGTGCAAGCCACTTTGTGTGTGTATCCATCTGCCAAACAAATAAGAATCCCAAGTGGCTAGCTGCAATAGTAATCCACTTTTTAGCCCTGTAAGTTGCTGCTGGTTTCCAAACTGCCTTCTTTTACAAGGCCTAATGATGTCATCTACCTTAAGACTACCAGCTGGGATTGCAGTATCTGAATTCAGCTTTGGTGTGTGCAATAAGTACTGTGCTCTGTAGTGTGCAAGACTAGATAGACAGGGGTACTAATCTCACTGCAGGCCAGTTGGTGTATGTGTGTATATAATTTCCCTGTCAAACAACTGAGAAACCCTCATTGGCTAACAAACTGCAATAGTTATTCTCTTTTTGGGCCCTGTAAGTTGCTGATGGCTTCCAAATTGCTCTCTTTTACAAGGCTTGATGATATCATCTACCTTAAGACTACCGGCTCCCATTGGTGCATCCAACTTAAGCTGTGGCATGTGCAATAAGTACTGTGATATGTACTGTGTAAGACTAGATAAGGTAGGGTTTCTAATTTTACTGAGGGCACTTGGTGCATGTATGTATGTCCATATGGCATAAATATGATCACCTCAGTAATTTACAAAGAAGTAGGGTTTTACAGAATTTCAGTTGTAGCAGGTGATGTGGCCCTCCAAATGCCTGACCAAAACCTGACCTGCTGATGCCATCAAGCATAATATGTCCTAAACTGACAGTACTATCAGACATGAGGTGTGTTGCATGCATGACATACTGTGATCTGTAGTGTGTACCATTACATAGGTAAGCATTCTAATCTAGATACAGTCAACTTGCACTATGTGTGTGCCATGCCATGTCCTGTAAGCAGGAACTGGAAGTGGTGCTATCCTCAATGTAGCCATGCTTGTGTGTGTGGCTGTAGGAGCCATTTACTTCAGCATATAGTACCATAGGACATTTGAACCTCACTAGCATACTGGCCTTGCAGCCAATCGTAGACAACTGTATACCTTTATTTACATGATTAGCACATATTGCTCCAGACCTTTTCAAAAAATTTGGATTGCTGAGTACGCTGAATAAGGTTATTGTCCTTATTAGCCTGTTACACACATATGGAGTTATGTAGCCATACACCTATAGAGGTGTAACTTGCTGAGGACGTATTTCTTCTGTGCTAACATAGACTCTCAGCAGATGGGGTTGCTGACCTATGTTCACGAGGCTGATGCTGAACTCCAACCACATGTTCCAGCAAAGAGACTGTGAGTTCCAAGTCAGACACTGTCTCAACCCACCTTCTGTCCATTGCATCAGTGAACTGACCCAAGGTGTCACCAATGTGGTGGTGTCAGTCCCAAATGTCAGACTGTGCTGCATCCTAAACCCTGAGCATACATCTGGAGTTCTGTTCAGAATGTACCTGCGTCTACATGATGACCTGAAACATTCGCCGAGTGAAGCATGATGTGACACTTGCAACAGGTGGTAGAAGGACTGCAGACCTCCTATGAGCACCCTTATCAATCCACCTGTGTGGAACCTCACCAGCTGTCTGGCTATGGCCATTGTCTACACTCACACGAGCCATAGTCACCACACTTTCCTGTTCAATGTCTCCACCCTCTGACTGTCCAATATCTGTGGCATTTGGGGACTGGATATCTGTAGGCATACTGACTGTGTGTTATGACAATAAGGGCAGAAGAGTGATGTCAACCTCTGGGACATATTCAGCCCTTGAAACCTCCACATGTGCCTCACTGTGGCCACCTTCATCATCAGAGTCTAAAGAGACACTGACATCAGGTTGTGCAGGGCACAGAGACCATCCCCCCGTGGTCACCTCTGATAAGAGAAGAAAACGCAGTACATTGATACCTAAATTATTATGCTCCGCAATACTATGTTGCAATAACTGTACAGCTCTATTCACTGTTGGCACTATTACAGACCTGTTGAAACCCCAACCTCATATAGTAGGACAAGAGGACATTACTATTCCCACTAACAGCTGTAGTTACTTGAAAAAAAAAAGTGCTTTGCACAGCAATCTCATCCACAAAAATTAGGTTCACTTTTGGCATTTGTGAAGACTCTGCACAGTTGACACATATTGCAATCTGCAATGTCCTGACAATGCTGTCACATCTATCAGTGTGGTGACACCTACAAGGCATACATATGACTGTAACATGTGGACAGTGATAAAATATCTGTGCAGTTGGCAATCATGCTGACAGCACAGCACTCCCGACAGCAGGTCTGGGATGACACTTTAGGGATTGCATTGTTGTAAACCTACATCTATAACAAAACAGTATTCTGCTTACCAGGAGCAGGATCATGGCCTTGTCCAATACCTGATGAAACTGTGAAAAGTAGAGGGAAAGGTAATGTCAGTACCACTGCAAGTTGCACCACAACAAGGTAATATATCCATATATCTCACATTTACAATAGCTACTATGTTAATTATTATATCAGTCAGCATCTGAGCAGGAGAGTCAAACTGCAGTTAAACCCTTTCTCCCACAAAGACCACAGACCTGATACCCACATAAGAGCATGTACACCCTAATACACTGAATGCTACAGTATTGCAATGGTGACCAAACTAAGTTTATCTGCAGTCTCTTCTGCAATGGAAACTGTGGCACCCACAACCACAATGTGGCTAACAGTAGTTGTTCTGCTGCAGGCCCTCCACTAGTGACACCACAATCCCTCGCTACATCTGCTGCTCTTCTGTGTGCAACATTGATCATGTCTATTGTACAGTGTTGAACCTGTTCATATGTCCTGCTTTGATGACCTGTAGCATTTATGTCATGAAGAAAGGTCAGCCCACAGTGCTGCCCACTGTTCCCTCTTTTGCCTTCCCCTGGAGAGTAGGACTTCATGGTGTTGCCGGAGGCCTTCAAGTACAATCTTATTCTCCACATCCATGAAAGGTGCATGGCATCTTGGGTATATGTGTCCTGAAAGACAACAGAATGGGAACACGTGTCAGGATCACATATGTGGAAGTACACTATGTAGAGATACAGCAAGAAGAGAATGGCTGGCAGTATCCACTGCTTGATCACACATGTCATATTCCACAGTGCGCAAAATACTAGGTGTGTGGATGCAACTAAGATACTAGTGATAGTCAGCTATTCCCATGTGAGCCATGACAGATACTGCTGTATGATCATACACCCAACACTGGAGTCTATAGTAGTGTGTTCTTTAGGGGCAACCCCCATGATAATATGACAAAACAACAGTGCCAAACAAGTAGCAGTGTGCTATTACAACCACTATAAAGGGACAATCTCAAGAGACCAGTGTGCTTCATGGACAAAAAGCATTCCACCCTTGATGTCAACAGCATATCATTATTACAGTTCTAAGAAAGGCATAATTCTGTAACCCCTATTCCCTGTAAGTATATTCATACATCCACATCATGTTATAAATAAAAAGGTTGCATACCTGATTGAGTGAAAACCTCCTATGTTGATATGTGGTGCTATTTAAATGTTTGCAAAGGCTTTTTCTGTGTGCAGAAAGTCCCATACAGAATGGTTCCCCATAGCCAGCATGTTTGCCTTTTAACATGCTTCTGAGTAGCAGGTCATTGCCTCTTAACCATTCTGTGGTTCTGAAATGCTAATTGCAGGCAGCACAGATAATTTGCACTATCATCACCGATGACATGCAACCACAGTACAAGATATAAGTCCTCCGTGTAGATTACAAGCCCTTTCTGATATGTTGTGCTGGACATTACTGGGGTGTGGTGACTACGTTGTTGCAGAGGGTAGGTCTGTAGAAGCTACTGTTATATACAGGTGTGTGTACAACAGGCTGCTGCTGCAGCTAATAGGCCTAGCCAGATAGTGTGAACATTTTTAAGGACAACAAGCTGTAGGTGTAACTGTGACAGCTGTGGCAGCCTTGTAGTAAAGGCAGAGCCAGAGTGAGGGTAGCCATTTCACTCCAATTAAGACACATGTTGAAGGTTAGTATGTTAGGCAATGGTATCATTAACAGAATACTAGGCTACATGTTTGTTGTGTCCTTGAGCAGCACAGGGGACAAATATAAAATTATGTCCATTTGGGTAACTGTCAGGCCATGTGTTACAGTCTGTTACTCATTTGGAATGTGTATGCCAGCAATCCTTGTTACAAGCAAGGGCTGCATATGTGTATGTTAGTTGTGCAGCTGTGCTAATCTGTACTGTGAGTTTAAAGCATTGTATTTACTGCAGACTGGTAGTAGTGGGCCTCATTTGCATTAGCTGAGTTAAAATCCTTTGCAAATGCATATTAATACATGATGTGACACTTCTTGCACTTATAGTTTTGCTATAGGGGTATGAGAAGTTTGTTCCCATCTGCAGGCCTCTGGCTTCCATCAGTGACAAGCAGACATTTCATTTGTAATGCATTGTGTGGTAAAGAGTGCATGACTCAGTGATTGATTGATGGATTCAAAATAATGTTATTTAAATGCTACGCACAACTGGATTTGAACCCAGGACTGTGTGTGGCAAAATGTATTGTTTACAAGGTATTTAACAGACAGAGCTTCTGAAGCACTGTTGCAGCACGTGTATTTGCAAGGTATATGTGTACACATACATGCTGTGACATAGTATTTTTGCAGCCATCATTATGTGCCTGGCTTTATATGGAAGGATTTCTGCACCAAGGTCCCTTTGTACATGAATTTTACCAGTAATGCCTTAGCAGGTATACTTGTAAATGTTGCTGAGAAAAGGGGATATTTATCTGCTATTAGAGACCTCACTTACAACCATTCTTGTGTATTTGGCTTTCTAGTAGTGTACTCTTGTACCAGACTTCAAGGTGCTATCCCAATTTTTGCATTACTCTTTAAACAAGTTTGTGTGATGAGGTGTGATAGGCAGCTCCACTGAAACATGCTTAATGACTGTAGCCTGCAATTACTGTGTTTTGCTTAATCCATCAATTTTAATTAACAGCTGTGTGGCATGGCAGGTTAATGCAGCACCCTACAGGTGCAATGGTCATGGGTTCGAAGAAGGGCACACAGGTGTTTATTTTGTACGTTTAATATTTAAAACACATATGTTAATATAGCTACATTTAACTAACCTTAGTGAAACTGCATGATGCACCACTTCAAGCAGTGTCATGCTAAAAATATGTTAAGAAAAGAAAAATGGGGAGACAGGAAAATAGTGAAATTGGGTGCAAGCACAGGGAAAAACATAGTGAAAGGAAGGGTGCAGAAAAGAACCATAGCAATCCATTTCTTGTACAGCAACAACTGTGCACTTTGACAGGATTTGTAGATGACTTTGGACTCTAACCCCCAGAGAGGGGTGAGGACAACATAACTGTGTTGTTAAGCCAGTTGGACCAAATTATGGGTGCCCAGTGGACACGTGTGAAATGAAGAACTATGTATGGGACAAAATATTTTTTTTGGGACAGGTGCCCTTTATTTTTTTTTTTCAGGTGAAAGTGAAATGTTGGGGGAGGCCATAGGTACTTGTGGAGGAGGTAAGTTGAATAAGCGAGGAAGCATTTGCAGATAGACAAGATGGACGACAGGAGTGGTGTGTGACACAAGAGGGGGGTAAACACCTTAGATGAGCAGGGTGTTTTGGATTCTCGGTCCAATGTGCCCCCACAAGGTAGCAGCATGACTCACATCCCCACCCATGGGACTGTTGATACTGCTCCATCACTGCCCTGAGGGTGGCAGTGGTGGAGGCTGGGCTTTGGGGAAAGCCTGTCCCACCAGGGTGGCCAGCATGCTCTCCATCCAACACAGACATCATCCAAACCCAGAGTAGGCAATCCTGTGCACCAAACTCAGCAGCTCATCATGGTAAAAACTTCACCTCCAACACTGCTCCCAAAGGGGAGCCTGTCCACTTCCTTTGGATGGTACTACCCAATGCCACAGGTAGTGCAGGGGCAGCAAAGGGAGCACCACCAGGCTGGGTTCCAGATGTGCTGTGACCCGGAGCCACAGACAGAGGAGGCAAGGTAGGGGGACCACAAGGAACCAGCAAACCTTGACATGCTGTAATAAAGTAGTTATAACAATAAATTAAAGTTAGTAGTAACCAAACCAATGTTAGTATTAGCAGAATGGAATATAACATCTATTCATCCAAATACATATTAAGGTATATTATATGTAACACAACATTAAGTAACATAACAGTAAGTATGTTAACAGCAAACCAGTATGAGTTAAACCATAACGCCTGTCAAAAAGTTAGTGTAACAAAATATGTTAATATTAAATCATAATAATAAAAAATAGCAATAATAAATTAAAGAAGATAAGGGGTGGGGAGAGAGAGAAAAACATACCATTAGTTATCTCACAGGTAATATTACTACACAGAGTAAAACTACAAACTTCTACAGGTGTGCAGTGTCACTTGTGAGTGCAGTGGCTACAATTCTTCTCTAGCTGACATAGCACATACTTATCTCTCAAGCTGTTAGCATGGGATAGTATGGGCCAAGCAGTAACAAATACAGGTACACAACTACACAGAACAGTTTTACATAATGTGGACTTACAAAACTACATAACTACTAAGGTGTTATATAAATGGCTTTGAAAATATATAGCATTCCAGGTAATCATTTATGTGTAATCATGGAGCAGACAGATTAGGCAGTTGTAATTGCATTATGAAAAACCGTGACACCCAAGAGGCATGTTTGTGTACATTAAGTAAACTAGACAGGCGTCATGCCTTAGTTGGCTGGCATGGGAGTAGAACCCAATAGCTGTGACTGCAGGGAACATCTGCAAATAATGTAACAATTGACTGCAGCAGCTTATACCAAACATGCAATGACTACAGCCCTATTGTAAATATTAAGACAGATTTATTTAGAAACACAATGCTGCTTAACACTTTATTGGCATTGCTGACAATTCTCTGTGAAAGCTACACACAGACTAGCTGCACATAAAGTGGGCTACCTCAGCCAAATATCTGTTGTTCTTGGAGTGGAAGAAAATGTGAGCATTATGTGACTGAAACTGGTCTGGAGACAACATTGAACCATACTACTAGCTGAGAAAATCATTTTACAGGACATTCCTTTTGCATTGTAGAACTATTACAGTTTTACACTTGACTGCAGAGACAGTAGAACACACATGCAATGAATACAGCCATGCTGCAAACATTAAGACAGATTTATTTAGGAACCCACAATACTGCTTAACACTTTACTGGTATTGCTGATAATTCTCTTACTTGCAATACAGTTGTTATTGTTCATTTATTGTCTGAAGAGTAGAGAGAGGCCAACATGCCACAAAGCAAACCAGATAGACAAGACAAGAAAAAAAAAAATCCAACAAGTAAAATAGTACCAAACTTCTTAGCTTGCTTCATCTTCATCAGACTTTATAAGAAAAAAAGAAAAATTCTTAAATATATATAATACACTAATAAAACACCATTTTTTCATTCACATGCTCTCATGATGAAATTACATCACTTCCATTAAAAGACAAAAGAGACGAAAGACATATTAAATGTGTATAAAAACACTTGTTCTTCATTTGTGAGTTATTGTTCATTTATTGCACTACAGTTCTAATTGTCCATTTATTGCATTGCAGATTGTATTGTTTATTCTTTATTGGAGTACATTTTTTATTCTTTATTGCACTACAGGTAGCATAATAAATCCGCACTTACCACACTCGTGGTGCAACCTGGCCAGGCGCCTGGCATAGTACTGAATATTGCAAGCCCTCTCAGATGCAGTTGTTATGAGAGAAGCACTCCATTATGCATACCAGTTTTGAACATATTCAGCTTTCATTTTGGTAAAACAGTGGAAAAATACTTATATATTTGTGAGACATGCCCAGCCCTAGCCTCTTGGACCCAGGTGTCCAATGTTCCCCTCTTTCTAAACTTCAGGTCCTCACAGTGGTGACAGCACTGCTCAACAGTGCTGGGGATACCCGTTGCACTGGTAAGATCCTTGGTCAACCGATCCTAGGCCTCAGCCTTACACTCTGAGCCTTGGTAACTGCCCTGCAGCAGCCTAGGTTCATAATTATGTATGAGGAGCCCAACAAAAACCCTATATAATTCATGTTAGACATAGCCCCTCACTGACCCTCTTCAAGCGAAATCTGGACGCATGGATGGGAAATCACAAATTCAGCCCTGGGATCTCTTCTGTATCCCTGCTAGACAGAGACACAGTAAACTAATGTTAAAAGGGTACCTTCTGTGACCAACTTTACAGAGACACAATAGGCTAATCTAATAGGGAGGCGGAAGCCAAATACACTCTGGCTAGGCTTATAAATGCCCTAGGGCAGATAGCCTAGTATCTACCTATGAACCTATGAACCTATGAACCTATGGACTCCTGCACATGCCATCTCTGCAGCCAAAAGCAAGCACCCTCTCCAACACCACCTGGCATATCACCAGATAAGCAGACACCAACAAATGGTGCAAAATTCCCATTTACTGGCCTTTATAGGTTGTTTTCCCACCCTTCACATCATTCAGCAACATTCAAAAAATCATTGCGGTGCTTAGCATCATTTAAATCAGCTAAGCACAGCTGAGCATTGTGAAAACTTGCACACCAGTGGTTTTGGTGAAGGTTAGCAACACGCAAAAAACATTAGATGTTAACCACATTTAAGCAGTGCTTAGCACTGCATAGCTCTCCCAAATGGAAAAATATTGATTTTAATTTAAAAGACATTTTACGTTGCATTTAACAAATTATATGTGTGCTAGGGAATCAAAACCAGAACCTACAAAATATTACACCATTACTCTACCAGTTTAGTTACTTTGGTAATATATAAAGCAGTATACTGTCACATATACTCCTAAGCAATTGCGGCGTGCCATGCAAACGGGCTTAAACGGGTATAAACAAAAGCAGAAATAAATAATTAATAACATCTGGTTTCTATTTTTAGATGTATGGCAGGTGTCAGCAGTCTATGTATAAGTGTGGCATGGCATTGCTGCGTGCCGCTCCACACCGCACAAATGCCCATTAAAAAATATATAAAAAAATATTTTAAAAAAGACATAACACTTTATACATTTAATAATCAAACTATTAATTTAATACATAGCACATTTCACCAGTAGCATGGAACATTGCAGGAAGCTTCACCATGTATGTAACATCTGTCCAGCCTCTATACTTTTGCCTACATGGATTCATTATCCCTGTTACTAAGTTCTCCCTTGGGAGCATGCCATCATTAATATGCATAGCACACTGCTGAGGAGGAACCATGGCCATGTTTATGGGTACATTCCATGCAGGCTCTACATGAGCCTACATGGAGTTTATTAAATCCTGGGTTATATCTATAAGTATATATATATATATATATATATATATATATATATATATATATATATATATATATATATATATATATATATATATATATATATATATATATATATATATATATATATATATATATATATATATATATATATATATATATATATATATATAGATAGATAGATAGATATTTATCGGTTTACTATTGAAATGTCAGCTGGCATTCACATGAACTGAGAATGGTCAAAAGGCTGATTTCTAGTCCATGGAAGGTTGAACCGAACATGGTCAGCTCCACAACAGCAAATATAGGTTATAGGTTCATAGGTTCATAGTAGGCTATCTGCCCTAGGGCATTTATAAGCCTAGCCAGAGTGTGTTTGGCTTTTGCCACCCATTTTAAATTAATTTTGCTATACCCTTTTTCGATGTTAGTATACTTTGCCTTTGTCTAACAGTGAGACAGAAGTGATACATGGTGTAAACCTACGATCTCCCATCCACTCATCAAGATTCCTCTTGAAGAGAGTCAATGAGGGACTCTGCCTAACCTGGACTGGGATTTTATTCCAGAGTGAAGGGAGCCTCTGGGTTTTGAATCTGTCCCTCTAGCATGTCCTATTTATTTCAGTGCTGAGGTTCAAGTCTCTCGAATGCGTAGCTTGATGGGATTTGGATTTTCTGAGGTGCATCATGTCCATTAATTCCGGGTTGAACATGGCTTTACACGTCAGGCACAGATCGCCTCTGAGCAGGCGGTATGCCACTGAGTAGAGCTGGAGTTTCTTTAACCGGGCAGCATATGGCATCTGTTTGAGCCCTTTGATCTTCTTGGTGAGGTACTTTTGGGGTCTTTCCAGTTGCTGCAGGCATCTGGTAAGGTACATCCCAAAAGGGGCATTGTACTCAATTATAGGCCTGATGAGGGATGAGTAAAGAGGCACGATGACCTCCCCTGATCTACATGTGAATCCCTTCATGATTAGGTGGGCTATATAAAATGTTTTTCTAACCACTTTGGCCATGTGGTTGTCAAATGAGAGATTGCTATCAACTTGGGTCCCCAGGTCCCTAATTACTTCTTCTGTACTTAATGGATTACCACCTATGTGGTAATTTGTGGGCACTTTGTTTTTGCCAAAGGGGATGACTATAAACTTTTTGGCAATTAGCTTGAGGCCATGGCTCTGGCACCAGTTGTCTGTTTCTATGAGGCCCTTTTGGAGGATGCTTGTGTCAGCTGGAGAGTCAATTATGGTGCCCAGTTTGCAGTCATCTGTGAACTTGGTCAGCCACAGTCCTTCCGTGTTGGCCTGTACCTCTGAGAAATATATACCGAACAAGAGAGGTCCCAAGACTGAGCCTTGTGAAATGCCACTTGTAACTGGTTTGGAGTCTGACATGGCTCCAGCAATTCTAACCATGTGGGTTCTGTCCTTGAGCCAGTTTGCAACCCATCTAGTGACATAGGGGGTTATATTTAAGCTGGTGAGCTTATCTATAATGCTCGAGAGGGGTATTGTATCTAAGGCTTTTGCAAGGTCCAGGTAGGCTGTGTGGACCACCTTCCCCTTGCCAATTGCCTTGGTGACTGTTTCAAATAAATCAACCAGGTTTAAGTGGCAAGATCTGCCCTTAACAAAGCTGAACTGGGTAGGATCCAGTGTCTGTAGGTCCCCAATATCTTTATTTATGAGGTCCATGATGATCCTTTCCATAGCTTTGTAGACCAAGCTAGTCAGGCTTATGGGGCGATAGTTTCCAGGATCCATTAAGGCACCACCTTTGTGGAGAGGGACCACTGTTGCTGTATGCCACTCTTTGGGAACATATCCTGTAGTAAGGCTAGATTGAACAGTAGTTTTATGTTTGGGTTTAGCTCTTTTTGGAGTTCATATAGGACGCAGCCTGGGACACCATCTGGTCGCATTGATGCTGTGTTTTTTGCTTTGGAGAGGGCAGCTCTTACCTGAACATCTGATATGTCAGGGGGGCAGCACTCTGCTAGGATAGATATTTGCCCTTTTGGTGGGGGGGGGGGAGTTTGCGCTGAACCTGTCAGCTAGGATGTTGGCAATGTCTGTGGGTTTGGTGTATTTTTTTATCATTTTGGACTGATTCTGAGCATATCTGAGAATTTCCACCCAGGGTCCTAACATAACTAAAGAAAGTCTTGTGATTATCCTTCATGTCCTGTGCAATTTTTCTCTCAAAGCTGGCCATAGACGATTTTATGAGTGCCCGTATTTTTTTGCTAATACTGATCAGAGATGCCTTCCCTTTTTGGGATTTTGCTCTATCATGTAGTAGCTTCCTCCTTCTGTTGTATAGTTTGTTTATGGCTGGGGTCCACCAGACAGGACGTCTGCCTTTGGAGGATCGGGTCTTGGTTTTATTTGGGATTGCATGATCCATGCATTCCTGAAGGTGTTCATAGAATGCGTTTATAAAGGATTCTGCGGTCTGGGCAATATTTTCCACAGGCCCGGGGGCTTTGAAGGATTCCACCTCGGTTTTGAGGAGTGTAAAATTTGCTTTAGAGAAGTTTTTCACTGTGGTTTTCTGGGCAGGTGGTGGGGTTGGGATGTGAATATCCAGTGAGATTAGTTTATGGTCTGATCTTACCAGTGAGGGATACACTTCTGGTCTGGAGCATAGAGTCCCCATGTTGGTGATGATCAGGTCCAGTATGTTTTCCCCTCTTGTGGGAGTGGTAACAAGTTGTTCCATAGTATTTGAGTTTATAAATTCTAGGAACTTTTGGGCTAGGGTGTTGGAGCTAGAGTAATGCTCCCAGTCTATGTTTGGGTAGTTGAAGTTGCCCAATATAATGGTGTTTGGAGAGACCTTCATATTTTCCAGTGTTCTCAGGAAGGCCAAGTGGGGTTCCTGGGTTTAGGAAGGTGGTCTATAGCAGACTATATACTGGAAGGCAGTTTCACCCACTGTTAGTTGCACATGGATAGTCTCTGATGCTTTGTGCTGTGCCACCAACCTGGAGGTGGGGGTATCTTTGATGAATATTGATACTCCCCCTCCTTTTGTGATTTGGTCCAAGTTTTGGGGCCAAAAAGCATGGTATGAGGTATAACCTGGTAGTGCTGGGGTGCTCTCGGGAGCCTTGAACCAGGTTTCTGTTACTGCACAGATATCGATGTTCTCCATGCTAAGGAGAGTTTCGAGTGCGTGCATCTTGAGGTTTAGACTTCTGGTGTTGAGTAGCATTACTCTTAGTTTCTTATCCCTTGTGATACCTATGGATGTGGGTTTATCTTTTGAGCCTTGCCTAAAAAAGGCACTATAGGGGTAGCAAGAGCCTTTGCCAATATCTGAAAGCCCAGGGGTGACAGGTGCAAGCCGTCCCTAGCAAAGCATCTTGGCTTGTTGAGCATGTCATCCCAGGCTGACAGGCATTGGATCCCCATTTGAATGACACCAATACTTAATCCAGTTGTTGAAATTGATCATCTTGTCTTCATATTGTGGCATCATTCTTGGTGAGGGTAAGATGCTACTCAAGGTCAGGGTCATACCGGCCTGGACTACATGCTCAGAGAGCTCCTCTATGTCTCTTTTCATGTAGTCCAGGGAGGTACGTCTCAGGTCATTCACACCAGCATGGGCAATGATTGAGTCATATTTGTACTTGCCTTGGAGTGACCTGAGTGTTTGTGTTATGTGGCGGATCCTAGCGCTCGACAGGCAGCTCACCGTGACCTTCTCCTTGTTCAGTCTGGTGAGCGGGACGTCAGTGTGCCTAACGATAGAGTCACCTATGACAAGTGTATCAGGTGTGTTGTTTAGCCTTAAGGGCTGTGACTGTTTGGCACACTGGCTTTGTGAGCTATGTGTTGCACGTGTTTTGTTTTGGGGTAGCGGTTGCTTGGGTATCTGCTTTGGAGGTCTCTGCTGCTTAGGCAGATTTTTATTTAGAGCCTCCGAGTATGTTTTTGTGTGTTTGTGTGGTTGGTTTGCTGTCGTGGTAGGTCTATGTGAGACTGGAATTGTAATGAGTGTGGTTTCCTTCTCCTCTTGACTGGTTACGCCAGTACTGAGTTGAGAGAGCTTAGCCTCCAGTTTGGCTATATGGTTGCATCTCTCACATGTGTTGGAATTTGTTGGGAGGAGGAGAGGGTTGTCTGTGTACATGAGGCAGTTGTAACATTGCCTCAAGATTCCCAGATTCACCAGCTGGACCAGAGAGGAGATTGACAACTGACCTTAGGACATGCTAGAATAGTATTGGGAATTCCTTTATAATTGAAAAAAAGGGCCACTGGGGAACAAGGTACTCAAGGGGAGTTTGTGAGGGTGTAGTGCTTTTAATTTTTTAGTACTGACTTATATAATTGCTTTAGTGAGCAAGTGCCAGGTAAATTAAATGCAATGTGTTACAGGTAACTTAAATGCAAAAAAGACAAACAGTAACTTTCTTTCAAGTGAAACAAGGAAATAAGTACAGTAAGCAATGCAGATATCACTAGGGATCCACAGAAAAGCCGTGTTTTAGGTGAAATTAGCTTTTCAGGGAAATAAGCAAACAAACAACAAGCATACAAACAAAGCTATATTTAGCAGGCATGGATCTAGTCTATACTACAGCAAACAAGGTGTACCAATTTCAGTAAGAAACAGTTCAAATATGCAGGCACTATAAGCCTTCAACCAGAAATTCCCAGCTCAGAAGGGCAGAGTCCAGCCTCTCCTCCCATAAGAGTGCAGACCATGAACCTTCTTAATGTAAAATAACCAGCCTGAAGCCCAAGTGCTTAAACCAGAACTAATACACTTTTAGAATAACAGACACTGAGCCCTCAATCAGCAGTTCCCAACTTAGAAGGATGTAAGCTACCTGTCCTGCCACCACAGTGCAGGCCACAAACCTTCCTAATGTAAAACAACTGGTCTGAAGCCCAAGTGCTTAATCCAAAAGACTTAGAATGATAGCTACACTTTAATCAAGTTACTACCAAGCAGTAATAAATACAAATGAATACTTTAAAGAATGCCTGGATTAGTGTTCAAGTTATACAAACAAAGCTTGATTCAGCAGGCCTGGATCTAGTCTATGCTACAGCAAACAAGGTTTACCAATTTCAGTAAGAAGCAGTTCAAATATGCAGGCACTATAAGCCTTTAACCAGAAATTCCCAGCTCAGAAGGGCAGAATCCAGCCTCTCCTCCCACAAGAGTGCAGACCACGAACCCTCATAATGTAAAATAACTGGCCTGAAGCCCAAGTGCTTAAACCAGAATTAATACACTTTTAGAATAACAGACACTGAGCCCTCAATCAGTAGTTCCCAACTTAGAAGGATGTAAGCTACCTGTTCTGCCACTAAAGTGCAGACCACAAACCTTCTTAATGTAAAACAACTGGTCTGAAGCCCAAGTGCTTAAACTAAAAGGCTTAGAATGAGTTACACCAAGCAGTAATAAATACAACTGAGTACTTTTAAGATGACGCAAAAGCAAAATAAAGTAGGAAGAAACACAAATACAGTAAAAGCAGATAACATTTTTTTTTTTTGAGTGAGCAAATGAGATGGGCCCAGGAGTTACGGGACAGAAACAAGTGCAAATGCAGGCCTTCAAATTAGAAAGTTGAGAGAGATGAAAGACCACCCAAATGGCCAATAACTACAAATTCTGGGCCAGAACCACTCCCTATGTGGTAGACAGGTTACCTAATGCTTACCACTCCCACTGATAAGCTAGAAGGCTTCCCTCCAACACAGAAAAAGCTTGGGAGGCTCAGAAGCTTACAAACAGTCCTGGATACAGCAAATCTGTATCTGGAACACTAATTACAGGAAATGTCGGAAACAGGCTTACAATTTTTTTTTTCAGAAAAGTAGCAAAAACAGTAGTAAAAACAATTCACATGCAGTGCAAGCTGGCACACTTGAGTATGTAGCAATATTTGCCACCGGCTTCACAATGCAGGGTATATCCTGTATAGAACTGTAAATGCCATAAGTAACGAAATAGTAAACTGGTGTAAAAAGTGCACAAAATGCGAACTCAGTCAAAACTCGTTACACCAAAAATTTATTCCACAAAAGACAAGAACAGCAACCTGGGATTGAGCGCGCTTTCTTCTGTTAGTATCAGACTTCATCAGAATCCAACTAGATAGCTGTCACCTGCCATTAAATACTGAATTCACACCCAAATTATTCAATTAAACAATCAAATGTTTAAAATCATTGTATATTAATACATTACTATACTTTAAATACTTCTATATTGTTATATATGATTATGTTAAAAAGATTTTTAATATAACGCTAAAAACTCTTAAGCCTCGTACAACCAGGCGAAAACTTTTTAAAAATTGTTGGTGTTTTACAAATAATGATGTGTGCAGGAAATATTGACATTCTGTATGACCACTCAATACTACCATATCTTTAAATACTGGTGTGTATAACTAATAAATATAATTAATGCTATATAACTGCACGTCATAGGTGTCGTCTAATCAGATATTAATAAACCTACATCCATATACAATTCTGTAATTATATACATGATAATATACGTAATAATGAAAAAATTAATAAACAATGTTAAAACCAATTGATCAAAAGGTGCTATCAACGACATCAATGGACACAAAAATAAATTTACTTATTAAATATGCCATGATAATAATAATTCTGTAGGCATAATAATATATTATATATATATATGTATATATATATATATACACACATCAGTGATAATGCAAATTGAAACAAATTTTTTATGCTGTTATAAATTATTATGTAAGTTTTGGGTTATTGGCCAATAATTTCAAGGCCGGTTTAATAGAAAGGTGGTCATTCAGTCCATTTGGGCCACACGCATCCAGTCTATGTTGCCACATTAATTCTTTAAATTCTAACTGGGATTCCCAGTCACCACCTCTATCCCACATCTTGACCTCTTCCAAAACCCAAAACTTAATATTGGTATTAACACAAGTCATGCAATGCCTATACAGTGCATTATTCTCGTTGCATTTATTAATATCCCTTTTGTGTTCATAAATGCGTTGCTTCAATTTACGTTCAGTCTTGCCTACATAATATTTGTCACAGAACAAACAGAGAGCTAAATAAACCACTCCTTTTGTTTGGCATGTGAAGTAACCTCTACTTTTTAAATTAACATTTAATTTTTTCAAAGAAAGTTTCTTACTGTTCAAAATAAATGTACATTGACCACATCTTCCACACTTATGAGTCCCCACCTTCCGTTGTGTTCCTCCCCTATTCGGAGTCTTCTTTCTCTCGAATAGTTCTTTAAAATTTGTGTTTTTCCTAAAACCAAATCTTAATGATTCTTGGAAAACTGTACAATCAGTATGGATTTTGGAAAACATTTTCCAAGCTTCATCTATACCCCGTTGTATCCAATGTATACCGGGCAAGGCAAGACTGAACGTAAATTGAAGCAACGCATTTATGAACACACAAGGGATATTAATAAATGCAACGAGAATAATGCACTGTATAGGCATTGCATGACTTGTGTTAATACCAATATTAAGTTTTGGGTTTTGGAAGAGGTCAAGATGTGCGATAGAGGTGGTGACTGGGAATCCCAGTTAGAATTTAAAGAATTAATGTGGCAACTTAGACTGGATGCGTGTGGCCCAAATGGACTGAATGACCACCTTTCTATTAAACCGGCCTTGAAATTATTGGCCAATAACCCAAAACTTACATAATAATTTATAACAGCATAAAAAATTTGTTTCAATTTGCATTATCACTGATGTGTGTATATATATATATATATATATATATATATATATATATATATATATATATACATATATATATATATAATATATTATTATGCCTACAGAATTATTATTATCATGGCATATTTAATAAGTAAATTTATTTTTGTGTCCATTGATGTCGTTGATAGCACCTTTTGATCAATTGGTTTTAACATTGTTTATTAATTTTTTCATTATTATGTATATTATCATGTATATAATTACAGAATTGTATATGGATGTAGGTTTATTAATATCTGATTAGACGACACCTATGACGTGCAGTTATATAGCATTAATTATATTTATTAGTTATACACACCAGTATTTAAAGATATGGTAGTATTGAGTGGTCATACAGAATGTCAATATTTCCTGCACATATCATTATTTGTAAAACACCAACAATTTTTTAAAAAAGTTTTAGCCTGGTTGTACGAGGCTTAAGAGTTTTTAGCGTTATATTAAAAATGTTTTTAACATAATTATATATAATAATATAGAAGTATTTAAAGTACAGTAATGTATTAATATACAATGATTTTAAATATTTGATTGTTTAATTGAATAATTTGGGTGTGAATTCAGTATTTAATGGCAGGTGACAGCTATCTAGTTGGATTCTGATGAAGTCTGATACTAACAGAAGAAAGTGCGCTCAATCCCAGGTTGCTGTTCTTGTCTTTTGTGGAATAAAATTTTTGGTGTAACGAGTTTTAACTGAGTTCGCATTTTGTGCACTTTTTACACCAGTTTAGTATTTCGTTACTTCTGGCATTTACAGTTCTATACAGGATATACCCTGCATTGTGAAGCCGGTGGCAACTGTTGTGTTATTGAATTTTCGAGTGGTGGAGTTGTGTTTGCAGTTTCCTATGTAGCAATATTAGTGCACACACAGTTTGAAAAAATGTAATTAAATTAAAAAAGACTAAAAGCAAATGCAGAAATGGTTTATTAGGTAGAATGCGGTAAAGAGATGGGACTGGGGGAGTGTCCTAGATTAAATCTACAGTGGAGCGGGCACTGCAATAGCCACCAAATTTAAACGACAACCAAGTACAGGGGGGGGTGGGGAAGACAGTTTCAACAGAGATGTGAGGAATCACAGTACAAATTTTAAAACCAAAAAAATATATACTGATCTCTGTATATTTGCAGAACAGTAAGACAACAGATATCTAAGCAACAATTTAGCTCTATAATACAGAATAATACAAAAAAATATACTCAGCTCTATATATTTGCAGATAGTCTTTATTAGTGTGCATTTGATGCTGTGAGGTCAACGATCTATGTGGAGATCACGGTACAATAGGGATTGGGAAATGTACTCATTTCCTCAGTGTAATGGGATCTCAGAGTTTGTATATATAGTTAGCAGGGGTGTGGGGAATGCAGGGGTGCTTGTCTCCTGCAAAGCATTACTTGGGCATTACTGGAAGGCAAGGTATGCTGGGTAATGTTGACTTTTTTGAATAAGATGGCTCGACATTACCGGTTTTGTCATTGCTGTCTGTCCGATGTTTTTATTTTCAGTATTTTTTCTGATAACATGATCACTTGACAGCATCCATTTCAGGATTTCATTAGTAAACCATATATATCTATATCTAATCTTTTGCTCGCACTCTCTCTCTCTGTATACATATATATATATATATATATATATATATATAGATATATATATATATATAGAGAGAGAGAGAGAGATAGATATGATACAGATAGACAGATATTCCATAAAATCTTAACTCTTTTAATTATATTTACTATCTTTCTCTGTTAATCTGCTAATGAAATCCTAGCTTCTGTTCATGTGATCATGTTTCATTATGTTAAGCTGATATAGATTTATAGATTATATAGCAATGAGAGATGTACTAACTTATTTTTTGAAACTGTAGTTCATTAACAGACTAGACTACCTAATTACATTAAAGGAAACACTAGAGTAGATATTTTTAAGAACAACTTGAACACATGGGAATAACTGTTTTGTTATACAGGCAAGCTACATGAACATTATTATTCCTGTCTGAAATAATTTTGTGTATATATACATATATATATATATATATATATATATATATATATATATATATATATATATATATATATATATATATATATATATGCAGGCATGTGTGTATAGCATGTATATATATATATATATATATATATATATATATATATATATATATGCAGGCATGTGTGTATAGCATGTTTATATCCTCTTTTTATTAATCTCCACGTGTCTTGACAAAATATCAGCAATATTGTCCTTTCTCTTTTTATACAATGTTAATACGACATGTCACATGACAGTAGTCTTACAAGGTCATCCTTTAATTCTTAGAAGAGATTTAGACTCCGGGTTATTGAATGCAGTCTGTAACAGTCTGTAATCTGTGACATGATTATGATTGTTAGTAAAGGCATGCATCCTGACAATAACTTACCTTCCACTTGTTCTGTTTTCAGTGATAACAGAGATCTGTTTTCATAGGCTGTGACTTTCTGATGTCATTCCTACAATTTCCTCAGTATTGTACTAATTCTTTTCATCTACTTCTAATATAATTGTACTATGTACAACCAACTGAAATTTGTGATTCAGATTCAGTTTTCTCAAAGCAACTAGTGAGTGACAGCCTCTAATGTTCAAGCTTGATGTATGCCTACCATTACCAGTTTATGGGTGTACATTGCACACAAACAGTTTTGATATAGCAGTGCAACCATCCCTCCCTCAACTCCTGCTTTCATATGCTGGGCAGTTTCTGCATGACATTCTCCCCTACTTTTTCATTTCCTTCTTTTGTTTCCTGTGACAGGTTTAACAAAATGGAAGTGAGCTGGCTCAAAGTCTGACTGGAGCAGTGGACAGTGCGGGAGTGCCATCCAGCTGAACTAGGATAGGTTGAACTAGTGTGGGCTGTCTCTCATGATGCCAGGTCTTGAGATCTGTTCAGATTACTATGGCCTCATGATCTTTGTTATACTGGTTTAAGTGTTGTATTATATAGAATGTTGGTATTGATAACTGTTGACTTCACTCATAACAAAGTGTTGTATTTTGCCTAAAAATGTTCTCAATGACTTTGAAGTATACTTTCTGTTAGTGTTAGAGGAAGTGGGGTCAGGGACCAAATCAAGATTATACCTATCAAATTTAAACTTTTCTTCATTTGGTGTAGAGATATTTTTTTACTCAGTTTCTCTAACATATTTCTCAGAACTTCATCTTATGTCTTCTTACCTTTGTGCTAGATGTTTTCATGACTATTGGAGTATTTGGTATACTTGATCCCCTGCATAACTTGCTAATGTTTATTCAGGAAGATCCCATCTGCAGAATATATCCCAAGTGTTAACCTGTGTAGCGTCATTAAGCTTATGTGTTTTCAAAAAGTCATCATCCTTCTGTTACTATGGTAAATTTAAACTAGGTATTACCCTGACCTTTTGCACAACTTACTTAATACATTTGCTGCAATGATTTCACTTATTATATCGTTCACTGCTCATTTATCTACACATTGAATATCTTTTAACTATGGACTCTCATAAATCTAGCTTTGTCAAAGGATGGTCCTGGCTCTTTAACCTCATAATTTTCTTTGAAAAAATAACTGAAGCAGAAAATATTGGTTATGCAGTGCATGCAGCATATCTAGAACTGGCCAAGGTCTTTGTCAGTATTTCCCATGCAGTCATTACTGACGGACGTGAAAATTAAATATAAATTCTTACACTGTGCAGTGGAGAGCTAACCCCAGTTGCCTGACAGTATCCATATAGTGAGAGTCACAGGTGCCACTTCTGAAATCAGATACGTTACCAGTGGTGTACTGCAGGGCTCAGTACTGGGCCATCTCTTATCTGACATCTATTTCTCAGACCTTCAGGCCAGCACTAATGGCTTATGGTTAATCAAGTTTACAGACAACTGTAAATTGGATATTGTTATTCGATCTTAAACTGACTCACAATTGTTTCAAGCATCGTTAGAGCATGTTAACAACTGGTGCAATGGAAACAGTCTCAAATCAAATGTAAAAAAGTGTAGCATGCCTCATTTTGTTAAACAAAACAGTTTAACTTACCATATAGGTGATGCACCTCTCCAGTCAGACATGGTTGTATGAGATCTAGTCACTCTTATTGATAATTCCTTATCGTTTAACCATCATGTCTCCACAGCAATTCAGAAAGTCTTTATCAGGCTCATCTAATTTTTCAAAGGTATCTCCATTTGATCAAAAAAGTCTTAATTCCCCTTTACACATATCTTATCAGACCATTATTAAATATAATGCTCCTTTTGGCATGTATTTGTCTGAACATATCACTTAACTTGAGAGCTCTCAGAAATTTGTAACACAGTGGTCTCAAAAATCTTAGTTATCAGGAGAGATTGGCGGCCCTTACACTCTAGCAGGCTTTTACAGACTCCACCATGGAGACCTGTGTCCAGCATTTAGAGATTTGAATTGTTTGTTTTATTTAACATTTATTTACCATAAAAATCTGAAAGGAACAGAGCCCATTTTCAATGTAGGCCCAGGGATAAATGCTCCAGATGCATGTTTTTGGAATGCGGGAAGAAACTGGAGCACCTGGAGGAAACCCAGGTGAATGCAGGGAGAGCATGCAAACTCCATGCAGAAGGCACCTCAGATGAGGATTAAACTGGAGAACCTCTTGCTGCGAAGTGACAATGCTAACTGCTGTACCACTGCACCACCTTGCGGATCCAACTCTATTTGACCTTCTCTTCCTTCACAAAACTAATGGTACCTCATATACTCAGTTAAAGGGAAGAAAGCTTCATCTGCAGATATATAAGACATGTTGGTGTGACAGATTCATGTTCTAACAAATTCCTCAGCTTTGGAACAAACTTCCATTACAAGGTAAGCAGAGTAGCACCCTTGCCACCTTCAAGTTAAAAGTTAAATTTGATAATTTGATGGGCAGCCTTTTATTCTCCCTTGGGCTATTATGATTTTCCCTCATTGAGTCTAGATGGAACCTTTGAATATATATATATATATATATATATATATATATATATATATATATATATATATATATATTTTTTTTTTGCCTAGGCTTATGATAGTATGCAGACTGATTGCCTAGTACTTGCCTATGACCTTATGAACCTATGTCAGATGCTTTTCTCTTTTTTGCCATGATAGCCTTTTACCATGCATACAAGAATCCTGGTAATGCTTGGACTGAAAAACATAGGTTGCATAAGTACAGAAAACGGTTTTCTTTCAACTGATGATGGTAAATTTGCATTTGTTGTTTACATTCATGTATGGATACATAAGGTGATGTTTTCACATTTGTGTTTGCTTACTATATGTTGTAGCAGTGTTTGCAGGCTTGCATTTTGCTAAATGTTTGTTAAACTGAGCAGCTTAGAGAAATAGTGAAATCATGTTAGTTATATTTTATAGAGATCACTCTTTCTAAACTGCAGAAACATCAGTGAGAATAATAAAATAAGGTGGGGACATCCTGGCTATCTCCTATTCTCCCGTTGACCATGCTGAAATCAAACTAGTGTCAGAGAAATTCTTAAGGATTTTTAGGAAAAAAAAAAAAAAGTAATGTTGTAAGAAAATGGTGAGTGGAATAGAATGGAAGCTTTTACAGCAGAAATGTATACCTGATGACCTGGATAAAAGTGTGAAGGGTGCTGAAAAGGGTTGTGAAGGCACAACATACTTGATGGAAGTATTAAATAAACAATAAAATTCCCTCAAGAACATACAGGAAGAAGACATGGAAGACAAGTCCAGGATAAAGAGAATGCAAGAACAACTGGTTTGGTGATTGTAAAAGATAAACCTGCTGGAGCAAGAAATGACCAAAGATAAAAGAAAGCATGGATGCCCAAGAGAAGAGATCCAGTAAAAAACATAACAAAACAACAACAAAAAAAAATCCAGAATCACTGGAATTAGTGAGGGTCAATGAAAAAATGCTTGGATAATTGTGTGACAAAGTTATACTGGAAACCTTTACCATATACATCATTCATATTGCACCCTGGACATAATCCATAGAACTATAAGGGGAACCGGGAAACACTTGGACCACACACTATGTGCTATGCCATCCACACTTTTTCAAAACCAAAGAATGTCTATTGCATGCTGTATAGAAGGAAAAGATCAAAGCTCTTGCAGATAACTCATTAAAATATTTCCTGATTATTCACTGTAATTTTAGCCAGCAGTAAAATGTCTGATGGCCATGACCAAAATTCAGAAGAAAAGCTCTCCAAAGTTAGCTTTTTCTGGCAAAGCACATTATAAACCTTGATGATAGACAGTATGAATAACCTGAGATCACCCTGTAATTCATGAGGGAAGAAGATGTCCTGCCAACAAGCACAAAGGGTCAGCAAGCAAGATGGTCACCTACACAAAATGAAATGAAAATCGAATATGCATATTTTAAAAGAAAACTTTTAAAAGAATCGTTTGAGTAAGAAGCAGTCCAATCTTTCCATAAATCAAAAGCAGTAATAGGAAGACATATGCAAGAAAAAAAACATACACATGCAATTTAAAGAAAGAACACACAAAATGTCCAGACTAAATTCTATAACACAGCAATAGATCAGAAACTAGAAACTAGAAACAAGCAGGACAGTTTCAACCCAAACTCAACACTCTAGGAGTGAAATATGTGCAGGAATACAGAAAGTGCAACAATTAACAACAGCAAAGAGAAGCAGAGAACACATCAGAGGGGAAGCCATGGAGAAATTAGATCAGCAGCTGTTGAAGACAGATGATTCTTTGAGGTAATTTTGATGTAGTAGCAGCTGAGAGCGAGCATGAGAATAAAAGACAGCTGCTGCAACCACCTGGTGGATAAGCATCTATGAATGTGTGCCAAAATCTCCAAGATATTTATTGAGTTTGAAAAGCTTATCCAGACAGTTAAATGATGTAACCACACATACTTAAAAGATTAATGTTAGAACTAAGCACTATAGAAAAAGCGACTGTCCTGAATTCAAAATGGCTATGTGATTACATATTCTTTAAAGTTTGAATGTTATCCACATATGGATGTAAATGCTGTATTTAAACTACTACTAATAATAATGGGCAGAAATCAATTAGATCAGGGGTAAAAAGGGAGGTGTGGAATATATTATCCTGACTGTGACTTTTTTCTTTCTTTCTTTTTAATAGAAATTGGAAAATCAAAACTAAATCCTCAGTGTAGTGCTATGACTGCTGCTTGATATCTTCTTGATTGCAATTTGCTGAAAGGAAATGGATGAGTAGAGGGACATGCACGTAGGAGTAAAGTATATTGCAAAGCAAAAAAATCTCGTTAAGGTTGATTCACTCCTAAAAAACACCACAAAGAACCAAAAAGAAGTGAAAATGGAATGCTGGAAATCACGGTTCATAAAATAAAGTTTCAATGTCCAAACACATGACTACAACAAAAATGATTAATCAAATTTGTTGTACTCATGTTTCTGGACATTAAAATTTTATTTTTACAGACCATGGTTTGTAGTGTTCCATTTTTCCCTTCATATTGAAAAGCAAATTGTAGCCGCAATAGGAGGATCAGTAAGGACTTGAAAAGCATCAACCAGGTGGGAAAGGAGATTCAAAAGAAACATCTGTAGGAAAAGGAGGAACCTGCAGTAAAATGCAAGGCTACAATTCAGTCCAGTACATTTTTAAACTCAGCACAACGTTAAGTTGCAGATGGAAGTGAGAGTGGTGAGCAGAAGGGAAAATCTGTTAAACTGCAAAGAAATCTGCAAGGGATGTCACGGAAAAGAGAATGCATTGGACTGAAAATTATAAAATGCAGACAAATTGAGGCTAACTCAAACTGGCAAACTCATATTCAGTGGCATCTATGATAGCAGGCTGTTAAATAAGATGAGGAATGGCAGCCATCTTGATTCTTGAGCAGTGAAGTACAGGACAGTGCACTCAAGAGTGCAACACCTCAGAGGTAGGAAATTAGTAATGCTGCTAATAAGAAAATAACTTGCAAGAATAAATAATGGTAAGAGGAAAAGCACTTTAATGGAAAAAATATAGTGCAAGCTAATCAAATGTAGCTTCAAATAATTCTGTTAATACTTTTATATGCAAGATACGATGATGAAGAACGATCTAAATATGGAGGAATGGATTATCAATCCATCAACCATTCGATTAACAGCAGACAAGCAAATAAAAGGTTAACATGGGGACGGAGATGTCTGAGACAGTGGGAGGGCAGATTTACTAGTAGTAAAAGATGTGTGCTGTGGGCTTTAAGACAAGAAAATGCAGAGTGATACCCCCACTTTCTTTCCTCGTGTGAAACCTCGATAGTAGAATGGGAGCTTGTAAATTCATCTAAGGACAATAGGAAGTGCATTTTGAGGATGAGTATTGGGAAGTTGATTATGATTCATGAACTGACTCTGAAATATAAGTCTCTATCACAGCAGAGGTAGAGTATGGAAGTATGTATTCGGTTTTAGCAAATGGCCATAACAATATCATTTGCAATTTGAAAATTAGCTATACTTGTTTAATCAGGTGTCTGGTATTTTAAAGCATGGAAACCTTGTCATGTGAATCCACATATCCAAGAAGGTGGTAAAGTGTCACAGATGTCTTGTTCTTTCCTTTTGCTACTGCTCTCTTAACCACTTTCTTAGCCAACCAGTATTCCTTCTATCTAATACATTTTCTTGTACCTCTTCTTTCTTTTGATGACTTCCTGACCTGTTGAATTTCACCGCTAGCTTTCCTTATGTGCCTTACTTCCACACCTTGCTGAGGCACATATCTGTTCGACAGTCTTCACATATGTTTGGAGGCATTGACATTCTTCTTCAACTCCACCTATTTCCTCTTCTTCCTAAGGTGCTACAACCCTATTTCCATGAATTCTTGTGCTTTCTCTCCAATCATCTCTGGGATATTCAGCCTGATCTCTGTAGAACTTAGACCCTTCTCTAACCACTGCCTGTCAACTGTTTTGATGGGAATTACTTTGTGATAGTTGTTTCTACTCAGTGCCTTTTCTTTACTATGAGGAAGTCTGCATTAGTTGCATGTTGTCGATTCTAGTATGTGAACTTGTGAATGCTCTTTTGCTGAAGCATGTGTTGGCCATACAAAAGTCCAAAGTGACCACTCCTATCTTACTACCATGTGGTCCAGGACAGTCTTCATATCCTGTTCTCTCTGTCCCAATATGTGAATTTGTTTCCCCCATTATCAACACCGATTCATTTTTGTATGCTTTGTCTAGTATATCTTACAACTGCTGCCTGAATGCACTCTTTTCCTGTTATAAGCATGAGCTAAGATCATGAGTAGAGCTCTATCCTTACACTGGAGACTGATTGTGGCAAATCTGTCACTAATTCTGATGACATCCCTCACTTTTTTCTGAAGCTTCTCCCTCATCATAATTCCTGTACCATTTCTATTCTCCTTCTGAGCAGCAGAATCTGGATCCCATGCCAAGTGAATTTGCTGCACTGACCTTTTTTCTTGTCTCCCGGATACCATTATGTCATCCACTTTCAAGGTATGTCTGTCAAAGAACATATACTGAGTGTAGCAATCCTTAGTTTATGCTTGGCAAGATAATTGGGTTTATGTCCAGTTTTCACTTAACAGAGATATCCCAGTTAACCCAAGCTGAGCAACTTGACATCAGCCATTGAGTAACTTATTGACCCAGGGCTGTTGGGATTTTTGGTGGGTACACACTGGCTGAAATGGGACATAGACTCCTACTCGTTTAGCATGGATTCCTGGGTTAGGTCATAGCAGGCCGAGTATTAACCCACTTATCACATGTCCATTTTTGGTGACATCAGACAACACAACCAAATCGCATACAACCTTTTCCTTTTTTACCACATTGAGTGGCTAACCTTAACACAGTGCACAGTCTGTGACACATGATCTCCTTTTCAGAGAATACAGTGCACCACAGTCAATGCCAAAAGTGGTTGGTCTTTGCATCTCTTCCCCAGTAGGCAACATCTAGAGTCTGTGCTGCTGCCCACAACTCAATTCTTGGTTGTGTTTGAGTTAAAAAGACTCAGCACATTTTTGTGAGGGGGGTAATCCCCTAAATAAAATAAATAAATAAATCAAATTGAAGAAAAAAAAACAGGAAGGACCTGCAGATCCCATACAGGCATTAGCAGGAGGTCAGGATTAAATCTTTACTTTATGCATGGGAGGTGAAGACCTTAACTATTATGCCAATTGTGTTTAAAGAATTGTTGCTCCATATCATATAATCACCATATATAGCAATGAGGTACAGCACATTTGTTATAGGGTTACTCAGTGCTTAATTAGTGCTCTGTTTAAAGACTGTTGCATTATTGTAATGCTATGAGACCCAAGGCTAAAGACACTACAGTCATCTACTGGATATGAAGCATAATCCTATGAGGATTACAATGATCTATTGGATAATGCTTCATACAAATGGCTGAGCGTATGACTAGTGTAAAGAAGACGTGCTTTGTCCTTAACCCTTACCCTGGGATTGAAATAGCATGATGAAACAATTCAATGACTGCCTTTGTTTGGCTACTTTGGAGCTGAGACTGAATGCACTACTTTTCAGCATTTACCTGTTGCTGACTATGAAAGCAGCAGGGCAGTAATCACTGCAGGCAGGCCATATGTGTGTGTGTGTGTGTGTGTGTGTGTGTGTGTGTGTGTGTGTGTGTGTGTGTGTGTGTGTGTGTGTGTGTGTGTGTGTGTGTGTGTGTGTGTGTGTGTGTGTGTGTGTGTGTGTGTGAACTCCATATGTGTGTATGTGTCTGTAAGTGAAGTGTTTGCTCAGCAGTTTTGTATGGGCTGGTAGAAGGAACACCAGCACTATGCCAAGTGTGCTAGATACTGAATTCTAAGACATGCAAAAGTCTAAGCAATACGCTTTTGCTCTGTGCATATTTTTTTATGTCACTGAATCATTAATTAGCTCCATAGTACTATTACAGAAAAACAGAACACAATAACTTGCATTACAGAGCTAACTTTACTGTATACCATCTAAAGGAAAAAAGACCACAACTGATACACACAGTGGTTGGTCTTCACATCTGTTCTCCAGTAGGCAACATCTACAGTCTTTGCTGCTGCCCACAACCCTATTAGGTTCATAAGTTCATAGGTAAGTACTAGGGGATCAGCCCAAGGGCCTACATAAGCCTAGCCAGCAAGGTTCCATGGCTTATGCCACTCAAGAAAGTTATTTTCCTGTGCCACTGTCGAGCAGAGACACAGAAGTGATCCCTGGGGTGTAATTCCTACTTCCCATCCACTCATCAATATTTTTCTTGAAGAGTGCTAATGAAGAACTTTGCTTGACATTGATGGGTAGCTTGTTACAGAGTATATGAAGTCTCTGGGACAGGAATCTATCCCTCCAGTGTGTTCTGTTTATTGTGGTGACAAGGTTTAGGTCCCTAGAGCATGTAGCTCGAAAGGATTGGGATTTCTTTAGGTGTAGCATGTACAACAGCTCTGGGTTTGACATAGCTTTATATGTTAGGCAGAGCTTACCTCAGAGTAGGCCTTATGCTACAGAGAAAAGCTGGAGTTTTTGTGAGGCGGTCAGTGTAGGGCATTTGTTTGAGGCCAGTAATCCTCTTTGTGAGGTACTTCTGTGGCCTTTCCAGCTGCTGCAGATGTCTTGTGAGGTACATTCCAAAAGGGGAGTTGTACTCCATAATGGGTCCAATGAATGCCGAGTAGAGGGGAACAATTACCTCTTTTTTCCTGGATGAGAACCCTTTTATGATGAGATGTGCCACATAGAAGGACTTCCTGACTATTGTGGCGATGTGACTCTCAAAGGAGAGACTACTGTCCACCTGGGTCCCAGGGTCTCTTATCACACATTCAGTGTTAAGTAGCTTGCTGCCTATGTTGTAGTTTATTGGTATAGAGTTTTTACCAAAGGGGATGACACTGCACTTTTTGGCATTGAGCTTGAGGCCATGGCTCTGACACCAGGCATCTGTCCCAGTGAGGCCCTTCTGTGGGATGTCCACATCATTTGGGGACTTGACTATGGCTCCTAGTTTGCAGTCATCTGTGAACTTCATTAGCCAGCAGCCTTCTGTGTTAGCTTGTACTTCAGAGAAGTAGATACCAAACAGGAGACGTCCCAGGACGGAACCCTGTGGTACTCCACTTGTCACTGCTTTGAGGTCAGATTTGGAGTCTGCAACTTTTACAGTGTGGTTTCTGTCAGTGAGCCAGTTGGCAACCCATCTTGTGATGTAGGGATTTATACCTAGTTTAATGAGTTTAGCTATAATTCCAGAATGGGGGATAGTGTCAAAAGCCTGTTGAGTTATATTTAGAAACACTCAACACATCTTTTTGTGTGTGGGAGGGGGCGGTAATCCCACAAAAAACAGAGAGAACATGCAAACTCCATGCAGGCATTGGCAGGAGGTCAGGATTAAACCTTGCACCTTATGCACAGAAGGTGAAGACCATAACTATTATGCCAATTATATATAAAGAATTGTTGGTCAGAAGAGAAAATACAGAAACAATGCAACTGATTATATCTCTTGTCTCAGAGAGTACCCCAGCCTTGCAAGGCTACAATAGCTTTCATACCTTCAAAGTGCAAAACAACATCGGAGAACTAAAGAAGGCAATGTTTCTGCCTATATTAGAGATAATTCTCCTCCTGGCTAGTTAGACTGGACAACTCCATGGAGTTAATCCATCTTCAGATTACTGTGGGTAAGACCCCCTTTCAAGTCATAGCTAGCTATAGATACCCCTCCATGGATCATAATGCTCATGAGGCCTATCTGCCCAAACTGGAGTCAATTCAAATATTGCCAACACTCTGGTTATGGAGGATTTCAACTATCCCACCATCAACTGGGAAACCTACTCTAGTCCTAACTCACTAGCGCAAAAGTTCTTTGACTTTGTTAACTTAAATGCCCTGGAACAAATTGTTCAAACCCCAATAAGAGGAACAAACATACTAGATCTGGTCCTCACTAACATGACAAACAGTTGCACCACTGCAAGTGTCAGACCCTCATTAGTTAAATCTGAAAACAAATCAGTAATGTACAAAACCACCAAATTCACGAAAACCAGAATAAACTTCAGAACAAAACCGTAAAAAAAAGACAAAATGACCGTCCACACAGATAGAAAGATAAGCACTTTCTATCATTTTAATCACAACAAGCTTCTTCAGAACTGACCAGTAAATCAATTAGTCAAGTTTAAATACAAAATTTGATTAATAAACAAACCAATCAAAAGTCCATTCATCTAATTGTTCATTAATACATACCATTTTCTTAAAGGCAAAAATATCAAATGTGAAATATAACACTTGACATGTATACAAAAAGCATGTAGCACATACAAATGTGTGCCTACTGCAAAAAACAGTTGTCAAATAAACTATTTAATAATATAGTCTGTTATTTAAAATACATTTAACATTTAAGGTTTAATTTAGACCAGGAATGTGATCTGCCTTAAAGAAAACCTGTCATCTAAGCTCCTTGTTTTCCAGGGCATTATTACATTCTGTGACAAATGGAGTCAAATCTATTTCATCCAACACAAAAAATACATATTTCTTGAAGTTAGAACACTCCAAAGCATGTTTGGCCAAAGCATTATTAGTATCTTTGTTTCTAATAGCCAAACGATGTTTGTAAATCCTTTTATAATAGGCTCTAGTTGTTTTCCCCACATAGAAATTATGACAGGTGGAGCAGGTTGCCAAATATACTACCCCCATGCTTTTGCAGTTGTATCTGCCTTTACTGACCACCATTTTATTAATGTGTGGAAAAGATATGTTTTTTGATGAATCAATAAACCTGCATTGTTTGCAGTTATAACATGGGTAAGTGCCAGTGGCTCCTCTAACAGTTTTGTGTTCTTCTATTTCTAAAATGGACTTTACACTTGCAACCTTTTTATAAATGAAGTGTGGGTGGTCTCCTAATACTCTAGCTAAGTCTCAGTTTCCCAAAATAATTTTCCAATTGTTGGAAATTACCTGTTTGATACTATAGCAATCAAACTAATAGGAACTGTAAAGGCACAATCAATTTCGTTTATTTTCCCACTGTTGTTGTGAGTTATAAACCCACTAGCTAAAATTGGTGGGAACTTTTCCATCCTAACCAATAATATCTGCTCAAAACTTTCCCTCAGTTTTTCATATGGATACCCTCTCTGGACAAACATGGAAATAAGTTTGTCTGCCTCACAAATGAAATTTTCATTATCTGAAATTAATCTACTGAGGCATATCATTTGTCCTCTGATCAAATTCAGCTTCATGAATAAAGGATGACCACTCTCAAAATGAAGGAAATTATTAGTATAGGTGTCCTTTCTGAACACCGTACTGGTGAATCTTTTTTTCTTCAAGATTTATATTTATATTCAAGTCCAAGAAGTGCACATTCGTCGCAACTTCACTTAAAGTGAACTTCAGTCCCATCCTGTGTCTGTTCATATCGTCCACAAATAGACTTAACTCATCAGTAGATCCATTCCAGACAAAAAAAACAAATCATCAATAAACTTCCTATAAAAGGATTCATATTTAAATCTCTCCAGTTTGGTCAGGAAGGACAGTTCCCACCAACTTATCACTAAATTGGCGAAAGCCGGTGCTACTTTAGCCCCCATATCCACCCCACAGGTCTGACGGTATATTCTTCCGTCAAATAAGAAAAAGTTATTTTTCAACACCAAATCAAGTAAAAGGCAAATGGACTGTACCATTATGTTGTCAAGCTTAGTGTGTTCCTTCAAAAAACTTTTCACAGCTTCTATCCCCATCCTTTGATCAATAGAAGTATACAGGGATACTACATCTACGGTAACTAGTAGTGTTTCCGTATCTGTAAAAGTGTAATGTCTAAGAAGGTCCAAGAACTTCCAAGAATCTTTCAAAAAATATGGAGTCTTAACAACTAAGGGATTCAGCAAATGGTCCAAATAATGAGAGATGGTAACAGTTTTACCCTTTTCGGTTGACACTATGGGTCTAAAGGGTGGGTTGTTCACATCTTTATGTATCTTTGGAATACCAAAGAAAACACTTAGAGGTTCTTCCACGTAAAGAAATTCATAGGTCTTTAAATTAATGGAATTTTTCTTTAACAATTCCATCAAAAGTTGGTCTGTATTGTGAAAGTTTCTCCTCACTGTGCCTTTGCTGACCAACTGATAATTCTTTTTGTCATTTAGTAATTTCTTGATACATGCTTGATAGTCTGATGTTTTCATTATGACCAACCCATTACCCTTATCGGCTTTCATAGACCTATACTGTTAACTCTTTCTCAAGTCAGTCAAAATGTTCATCTCTGTTTTGTCCCAAAAATACATTTTGCTTTTGTTTTTGTTTTTATTTTTACTATAAATTGTATGTGCCTCCTGATTGTTACATATACATTGGATGTTATTATAACACAGTTCATTAAATATTTTAAGCATCAATGTCAATTTTGGGTTCACATTACTTGGTTTTCTCCATTCAGTGTTGTTTCTATGTTCTATTCCATCAAAAACATATCTAAGATTTAATTTTCTGATGTTTAGTTTCAAATCTAAAATAGTGTCAGTTAATGGAGCTTTAACTGCAGGTACAAAAGAAAAAACTTTTTCCAAAGCTTTTGTTTGACTTTCACTAAGTGATAAATCACTAAGGTTGTATATTTTGCATAAAGGTACTATTTCTTTTGATATCTCCCCTTCTTCTTGCTCCCCACGTTCCCCTTCCCTTTGATAGTGGTTACACTGTTGTCTGTCTCGGATGACTTGTGGGGGAAAGGGTTGTTTGGACCATGTGAAACCTCATTGTTACTGCTAGTACCTTCCCCTGCTTCATTTATTACATTTCCACTATCTACATTGTTATTCTGATTATTTTCAACAGAATTCCTCTTGTCAATGTTTCCAGTACTCTTGGCATTTCTAAAGCCATTAATAAGTACCTTTTCTGACAAGATCATTTGATTTTTGATTCACAACAAATGCTGAGTTGTTTTCATAAGCTAAAGAATCTTGAGCCAGTTTGTTATGCTTTCTATTAGTTAAAGTTGCCATGTGCCTTTGAAGTTTAGCTTCAATACCATCAAATGACTCAAACATACCAAACTGATCATGGTTTACAATACATTCATTCAATTCACATATTTCTTGTTTTAGCACAGTTATCTGACTGCAGTTGTGCTTAATTAAAAGTTTTAAAGCCTCTATTCCTGCATTGTTATACAAAATAACTAAATCTTTAAAAGTCTTGACAGTTTCCTTAATATCATTTGGAAACCTATAGCATCTTAAGCCAAATGGCACTTGTTTGCATTCTACACAAGTATGTAAATAAAAGTTGTCATATTCAAGTGAACACAATTTAAAAAGTTTCTTTTCCAAATTGAAAATGTTAGACTTACAGTTTGGTGTCTTAGTTTGTAGTCCATTACTTTCTACAAGGCTGATAACATTATTAGAAGCACTGACAAACATTGCAAATGGATTAACAACATTGTTTGTTAATGAAAGACCCTCCATAATCTACTGAGTCATTAGCAATGACTGTGGAGTCACTTCCTGAACTTTCAGTTGAAGACTTCCTGTTACTGCTGTTAGATGAATGGAAAAAAGTTAATAATCTGTCCAAAACAAGTTGAGCTTTTTGGATAGCTTCTGTTAAACTGTTAGCTATCATACCTAGATCTTCCAGTGTATTGTAGGTACTTAAATCAAGGTTACTGTCCGAGTCTCGAACTGGTGTACTTAAATCAAGGTTACTGTCCGAGTCTCGAACTGGTGACACTTCCCCAATAGAAGGCATCACTGAGTCATTTTTTTGTATGGAAAACAGCCAAAATGAAGTCTTGCAGGTGAAAAAGATAAACTTAGTAATGTAAAAACCACCAAATTCCCGAAAACCAGAATAAACTTCAGAGCAAAACAGTGAAAAAAAAGACAAAATGATGACCGTCCACACAGATAAAAAGTTAAGTGCTTTCTTTAATTTTAATTACAACAAGCTTCTTCAGGACTGACCAGTAAATCAATTAGTCAAGTTTAAATACAAAATTTGATTAATAAACAAACCAATCAAAAGTCTACTCATCTAATTGTTCATTAATACATACCATTTTCTTAAAGGCAAAAATATAAAATGTGAAATATAACACTTGACATGTATACAAAAAGCATGTAGCACATGCACACTTTTTTCATGGTTTTGTTCTGAAAACAAGTCAGTTGCCTTCGAACTGGAACTAACACCAGCACTCGCAAAGTGCAAAGTCAAACTAAAAAACTTCACCAAGGCAAACTATACCCTCCTACGGAAAGGTTTAAATGCATTCCAACCTCCACCCCCAGCTGGAAGTGGTAACTACACCAATGTGTACACTAAAGCTCTCTACAATTACTTTTATAAGTTATAGCCTCAGCTGTTCCAAAGAGAATTAAAGCCAGAGCCTCAAGTAAAAAAAACAAAGGCACCATGCTGAACATCCAATATCAACAAATGTTACAACAAATGCAAAAAGTTGCTATCTAAGAAAACTAAAGTGAGGCCAAAACAATGGAACAACACTCTCTTCAGCCTCAATAAGACAACAAGTCAAATCCGCTAATGGTAACTTTGGGAAACATTTATAAATTACAGCCAAGGATAATCTTAAGGCCTTTTACAGCTATGTATGTAGCTTAAAGGTAAGACCCAAGCATGTGCCGTACTAGTGACTGACGGTATCACACACACTGATGCCTCAGAGATAGCAAACTTGCTAGTGGACAGATTTGGTGAAAATTTCACTCCCTTATCCCCTCCAAACTTATCACAAACCTTGCCCCCAACTTTCCATCTGTCGTACATAGCTGAAGAGAAGGTCATTAAAGCCTTGTCTAAGGCAAAAAAAACCCACATGGCATTGCAGACTGTCTTCTAAACAAATGAAAACATGAACTTGCATCACCATTAAGTACCTTGTTCAAACACAGCCTAACCACTGGCTTTGTTCCTGCAGAAGACAGAGCAGCAACAGTTATTCCCCTCCACAAATGTGGTTAGGCAACAGACCCAGGGAATTGTAGACCCATAAGTCTGATGAGCTTCATCTTCAAAGCCATGGAATGTATCATCAAGAACCTCATAAATAAAGATATAGGTGACCTCCAAACCCTGGATCCAACACAATTCATCTTCATCAAGGGCAAATCATTCCTATTAAACCTGGTGGATTTCTTAAAAAATGTGAACAGGGCCATTGAGGATGTACAAATCTGTGCACACAACATATCTCGACTTGGCAAAGGCCTTTAACACGATTCCACTCTCAGGCATTACTGATAAATTTAGCAAACTGAATGTAAACCCCTTTGTTGTAAGATGGGTCGCCAACTGGCTTACAAACCGGTCACACACTATCAAAGTGGGACCTGTCATCAGTGGGGTACCACAAAGGTCAGTGCTGGGCCCCTACTGTTTGGAAGATTCTTCTCAGAGGTTCAGACCAAAACTAAGGGGCTGTGGCTGGCCAGGCTTGTGGATGACTGCAAGCTGGGTGCAATTATTGAATCTCCAAATGATGTCAGTGTACTTCAGGAGGGACTTACACAGACCAATGACTGGTGTCTTAGTCATGGTCTTAAACTGAATGCAAAGAAATGCATCATCATTCCCTTCAGTAAAAACAATGTCCCTTCACACTATCGAATTAACAACAATACCCTATGTACCTATGAACTGGTAAGAGATCTGAGAACACAAGTAGATTGTGACTTTATCTTTGACCACCATGTGTCTACTGTAGTAAGGAAAGCTTTCTACATAGCACACTTGATTAGCAAAGGCATCACCTTTAGAACAAAAAAAGTTATAACCTCTCTATACTTGTCATTAATCAGGCCCATAATTGAGTATAACGTCCCTTTTGACATGTACCTTGCAAATCACCTGCAGCAATTGGAGAGACCTCAGAGATTTTTAACTAAGAAGATCAAGGGACTTCAGCATATGCCTTACACAGACTGACTAAAGTCCCTGTCACTATACTCAGTGTCATATAGACTCCTTAGGGGAGACTTATGCTAGGTTTAGAGAGCAATCTCCAACCCAAACCTAATGAATTTGCTGCACATCTGTAAATCAAATGGGACTAGAGCTACCTGTTCCAGGGACCTATATATGGCCTGCAGCTTGAACAGGACATGCTGGAGTGACATATTTGTCTCCCAGCAACTGCCGCATTTTTGGAATAGGCTGTCAAAGCACCTCAATGAAACCGTTCAAAATGAACCTGGACAAGGGGATGGGGCACCGTAAATTCTTACAGGGGATAGTGCCCACAACCCTCCTTGACATTGGCAGTCATTACTAAATACAATCCTGGGTATTGACTAGAGTATCTAGAGAGTTACATTGGCATGAAACTGCTAGGCTTGAAATGACCTCCAGGTCAATAGCTTAGTAACCTTCTATGATCCTACAATCCTGTGAATATTTTATTATGTCCGTATACCTTTTCTGCTGTTTTAAATATATAGAACAAATGCTTGCATTTGAATGTGATCAAAATAAAATGCAACATTATGGTCAACATCATGGTCTTGTTTGTCTGACAAATGGTGATCTCTAATAGATATAATGAGAAGTGATATGCAGACACAATTAATATGAATATTGACTTTAGTTTACATGATAGCAACTATAATTTGTCACAGTGTTTCCTGGATATGTAGGAGTGACACATTTCTTCTCTGAAATCCATCATTTTAAAACAAAGCAAAGTCAAGTGCAGTTAAACAATATATAGCATAATGATGCATAATCTTCATTAAATGATGTTCTTTGAGAAAAGAGAATGGCATTATCCAGCTACCTGCATTCAGTGAAGTATATTTAAAATGCTGCACTTATTTTTACCATTTATATCAGTTTTCTCTGGTTACTTTTCCATGTTTGTTCTGAATTTGAAGTTAAAGCTATTAAATGAAGGCATTTTATAGATTGCAGTGCTGCTGCAAGTTGCTTCTGTGCTGAGTCTAAGTAGTTAAATCAGTTCTGAATATGCTTTCGCATTTTGCTGCATGTGTTACTATTTATCCTCTGAATCTGAACTTACAGCTACAATTTTTTTCCCAAGCTCTTAACTGGATTGCCCAGCATTGTTTGTGTAAGTACTTTAGTCACTTTTTAAACTTACAAATAAAAAAGCTGGCTAGCTGTGGGGATTTGTAACTAGAGCTTAAGGTAATTAATCCCAGTGCAAAATAATATGTGTATCTGGGGGGGGGGGGGGTGCTCTGTAATTCTGGGAAGAAAAGTAATATTAGACAGAAGATAAGTATTAATAGATTATGCTATTTCAGCCTCTGGGAATTTTATATTGCACAAGCATTTTTGTCTTTGACTCTTGGAAGTTGAAAAGATGTGTTCAAGCTAAAACCAAATAAAGTATTTCAAATCCATTTTGCATCCAGGGAAGCACATTTAACCTGCTATACTTATCTTACCATTGAAATCAGTTTTGTGTGGCTCGTGTTTTCTGCTTGTCCTAAATCTGATGTTAAAGCTATAAGTTGAAGACATTTTACAGTTTACAGAGCCATTTAAATCAGTTGCTGTGATTCCTGATTTGTGATTATTCTAAATCTGAAGTTCATAAGTTCATGGGAGAATACTAGGCTAACAGCCCTGAAAGGCCATTTTGACTCTTGTCATTAGCCCATGGTCAGAATCAAATCTTGCATCATTGTGGTAAAGACCTTAACTATTATGTTAAAGCAATTCACCCACCCATTCATCAGTTAAATCTATTAATGGAATATATTTTATAGAGTGTAGTGCTGTTTAAAGTTGTTTCTGTGTTAAGCCTAGGTAATTAAATCAGTTCTGAATGTTCTTTTTTAATTTTTCTGCATTTTTACTCTCTCTCCTCTGAATGTGAAACTACAGCTACCAATTGATTTAGGTTTTACAGATTCCATTGCTATTTTCTCAGCTCTTAAGTGGGTTAATCAGAATTGTGTATATAATTACATTAGTCCCTTTTCAAAGGTAAAATAAAAAGACAGCTTTGGCCAGCTGTGGGAGTTGTGGTAATTAAATCAAGAGAGATTTGGGGGGGGGGTCTGCAATTCTGGAAAGATCAACATCTCTGGCTAGGGCTTTAAGATATTTCCAGCATCCTAGTACTTTTTATTACACAAGCAGTCAGACATCTTCATCTTTGATGCTTGGAAGCTAAACGCTCTCTTCAAGCTAAATCCAGACAAAACATTTGGACTCCATTTTGCATCCAGTGAAGTACATTTAAACTACTGCACTAATCTTATCATTTATATCCAGTATGTGTGCTTCCTGTTTTGTGTTTGTTTTGAATCTGATGTCAAAGTAGTAATAGAAGGCATTTTATAATATATAGTGTCCATTAAATCAGTTTTATGTGGTTCCTGTAATATGTCTATTCTCAATCTGAAGTTAAAGCTATCAAAATGAAGGAATTTTATAGTTTGCAGTGCTGTTTTACATTATTTCTTTAATGTACCTATGTAGTTAAATCAATTCTGAGTCTGATTTCTTATTTTTCTGCATTTTTACTATCTCAGCTATAAATTAATTTGGGTTTTATAAATTCCATTGTTAGCTTTCTGTGTACTTAAGTGGATTAATCAGTATTGCACATCTAATTACTTTGGTCACTTTTCAAACTTAAAACAGAAACCTAGCTTTGGCCAGGCATATGAATTTTAACCAGAGTTTGAAGTAATTAAACCCACTGTAAGTGAGCGCTTCTACAGTTTTGCAAAGATAAGCAATATTGATTAGAGCTTTATGCAATTTCCAGTTGTCTGGTATTTTGTATTACATGAACAATCAAACATCTTTGTCTTTGACTCATGGCAGGTGAAAGGCTCTCTTCAAGCCATTTTTGGGCTGGACATTTTCCATCTAGGGAGGTGCATATGGACTGTACTTATCTTAGTATTTAAGTCAGTTATTTAGTTCAACGTTGAACCTTTTGAGCTACTCCTACTGTATGTCTAGATATTGAGGCTCTCCCACTTTCATTTCCTCTATACCTGGACTTGGAAGTTCCTGCTAGTCTGGCCTCCTCTCCTCTACTCATTTCGATGAGCATTGCCAAATGAAACAAGGAAGCCCTCCCCCTAGAACTGCTGAAGCTTCAGCTCTCCTCTGTTTTGAGTGCTGTCTGGCTCTTGTTGCATGTTTAGGTTTTACATGGGATTGCCTTCATTTGATATATTTGTTTCTGCAATGTCTTCAACCTGCCTTATTTTTTATCAAAATTAACTTGTTATTGAGCCTTAGTCTTACAATTTAATTTGCAGTTGTGGGAGAATAGTAAATTACTGCAAGATCTGAGCATCGTTTATATAGTATACTGCATTTTTACCTCATAAATAGAATTACTTGTAAAAATAAACTGCATTTTAAGTTGGTCTGGGACTTTGGTCTTATAGTTTCATTCACAATCGTGGGAGAATTTTTAACTACTGCAGGATATGAGCCTCTTTTAGTCACTTAGTACTGCATTTTTCCATAAGCACTGTTATTAGTAATCCTCTGCCTGATCAGGTGCCTTAGACTGTAGTTTGGATTACAATATTGTCAGTATTTTAACTTTACTGTACAATTTGTGCTTCTGTACTTTTATAACTATTTCCATTCCATCTCTGCTGCTAGAGTTTATATTCTTCTTATCATTTTCAAACTTAAAGTTGCCTCCCAGTGCCTTCTGTTTGTTACATTTGCTATTGTGCAAACATTTGCTGCTGTTTTTTCCTGTTCTTGTGTCCACTACATTGTTACAGCCCTCCCAGTCTTCTCTGGTACATTAAGCGCTGGTCTCCTGCTGCTAATACCGGTAACAAATCTTTTGTTTAGCTGTTCTCATTTGCTGATCAGTAGAGACAGATTTTACTGGCTAGCATGAGACCTGACCTTAACAACATTTGCAGGGGTTACTTAACATTTGTTAAAGTCAGTTATCCTGCAACTTTAGCACTTAATTAGTTTGTCTTTATTAGAATATCAGAGCATAATCATTGTGCCCCATGCACTACAACATTTTTTATTCAGTCTTCTATCTTAACTGCATATACACTTGCAGTATTATAATGGTTAGCTAATGTAATCTGTGATTTGGGCACTTTATCTCTAAAATATTCTTAACTACTGATATCAATTTGTTTGCAAATTATGACCATACGCTGCAACTTATGTGCATCTGATCAAACATAAACATGGTGCAGTCAAAATCTGCATCTTCCCAGTGAGTAATAATATGCACGCTCCTTTGTAAACCAATTTATCTCAGACAGTTTTTAAAAATATCTGGGCTTAGTAAACTGGTAATCAATACATCTAGGTGGAGGGTGAGATTTCACTAAATAACATCTACCCTGTGTCCTGAGCATATAATTTCCTCATCTGAGGTAATCACTCAGGTCATTAAATTCTGCTTGAGTAGAAAAATGTTTGCTGATACAATCCCCAAAATTGTTTGTATAAAAGTTGTTTAATGTCAAAAAGTTTCATAATCTCTTGGTATGACATTATAATCTGTCCTTCCTGCAAAATGTTTAAATGTCTGACCTGCCTTTTTCGCATAGTCACATAAGATGAAAATGATGTCTTCATTTGAAACTCTATCCCCTGAGTTTTGAGGATGTGTATATCATTATTGATAACAGGTGGTGGCATATTTCCCCTAATGCTCGCCTTTTAATTTTTTTGTAACTCTGAAATTAAAGTAGTCATTACTACACTTTCCCTGCTTTGTACCTGGCATCTCATTGTAGTCTTAGTATAATATATTTCCACTATAATATGTATGAAAAGGGTTTGAAGATAAGGCAGAGTGCAATCTGAAATGTTGAGAGTAACTGTATTCCTATTTTCTTTGAAACATCCTCTAAGTCTAAGGAATCATCTGTCAAGTTATGAGAGTGGCTTGGGGTATGCACTCTTTTACACTATATCATTAATCCATTTTCTGAATGGACTGCTATAATCACTGATTAGAGTTTCAGAATGTGTGCCAACATGGCTATGCAACATACTTGCTTAATTAAACTGTGAATCATGCAGTGACATATTATAAATGAAGACAGTAAGATATATCCTGTTTTGAACCTTCATTTCAATATATTTGTGTACAATAAGAATGCACAGACTCTACACATGCTTAGAATATCAACTCATCTTGTGATATCCATGCATTAAAGTATGCTTTCCCAATTTTTTGTTAACATTACAAACACTGCTGCTCAAATCCATCCTGATTCATTGTTTTTTTTCTAAATCAACCAAATAGACACATTTGCAAAGTTGCCTTTGTTATTACTAAGCACAGAATATTTCTCATAATAAAATATAGCCCCCCTCCTACAAGATGAGGGATATGCAGAGTTTGACAAATCTTTCCATATATGTTGCAAGTGATTCTTTTAAATTCAAGCTTGTATATGACTTAAGGCCTTTTAAATGTGTTATAAGGTTCTGACTTATAAAGTAGTGTTTAAGAGATATGAAACCAGAGTATAAACTCCTGTTATTCAGCACAGGCATCCATATAATCTACAGTATCTTATTAATGTGTGGAATAAACTGAACTCAGAGCAGTGCACCATGAAATGCATTGAGTTGGCTGAGATGCTGTTAGGCTACAACAAGCCAATAAATGGGTACTTATAGTTGACAGTAAGACTTGTAATATTCCCAAGATATATCAAATATAAGGAACTATTGTGAGTGTAAACCTATACTTTATTATAAAACACTTTTGGTATGCAAACCTAGTGGGTTGTTTATTATTAGAGTCCTCTGCTTGGACCACATGCACACTTGCAGCCATTTCCTCTGAGAATGGATTTAACAATTTCCTCCTTTGACAACCACCCCAAGGCAACAACTGATAGTCAGTCATTTTGAGGGCTGTGGGGCAAACAGGATAAAGATAAAAACAAAATTATACAACAATGATGACAAGGAAACAAAAATAAAATAGTTTGCTTTCTTTGTTCTGTTTTTGGCTGCATTTCACAACTTCCAAACAGCAGGCTGGTGAATCAACTATGGTAGCAAGCTAGAGAAAAAGCTACCATGCACTAATGCCCTTAGTCAAATGTCCATGTTTCATTAAGCAGGAAATTAAACCTAGAAATGCCACTACTGAGCTGTTACACAAGTTTAGTTAAAAAATGAAAAAGCAAATTAAGTCGTGTTTTATGTCCAGACTACCACAGAAAAAGATTATCAAATACCTACCCCCAAAAGCTGAAGGAAAATAGGCCACTTGCTAGATTTCTCAGTTAAATAATCCTGATTCAACTAGGGGAACCAATCATACAGAAAAATATCACTACATCACTAATGTGCAGATACACAGTAATGAGTAAAATGGAAAAGAAAAGAAGGCATTGTACTGCTTCTAGCAGCAGTTCTTAACTCAGAAGCAAAACGCTGGTCAAACAGTGACACCAGCAATGAGATTGAAACATGCATGTTTATAGGGGAGGTAATTGTTATTACTAAATATTTTCATTCTTAGTGATATAATATTTTACTCATTTATTGTGGAACAAAATGTTTTATCATAATTGACAATTATTAGGTATATGCTGAACTTCTTTAGTGTCTTAGACACTGGAACATAGACAGCACATTTCATTCAAGTTCCTATGTGATACAAACACAGATAACTGTCTCTACTCAGAGTAAAGGCTGTAAAACTTTGGATTACTCTCTGGGCTTGCATTTCTCTTTGGGAAAGACAGATGTATGAAGAAAAAGGCTCATAACCATAGCTTACATGATAAATTTAATAACCTTGAGACATGCTACAGACTGGAGGTCAGCTTGCTTCAGTAACTGCAGGGCATAGTTTCAAGTGCATAATAACTGAAATATGAGTTCTCCAAGGGGATTTAGTATTAGAATTTACAGGCATTTGCTCCATCATGTGAAAAGAAATCAAGTTTGAAGTGAGTATAACAGAATAAGGAAAGAAAGGTGAAAAGGTGTTTTTGAAAAATTAATGTGATGATACTTTTATCCATGCTCTGCACTCCACACAAGCAAGTGAACTTTAGAGTTATGTCTGTATGCCTCTTCACTCTTTCTTTCCACTCTGTTTCTTTTGGCTGCAGATTCTCTTTTTAGTAGTAGCAGTAGTTCATAATTATAAAACAGGGAGTGTTCTCATAAATGTAATGATAAAATAGCTATAAATCAACCATAATATTAGTATATTGTAATTAAAGCAATATGTGAAACAAACAGCCTTAGGGGAAAAAAAAAGCATATGAAGGTGACTGCTTTTAAAAAAAATAGTCCCATGAAGAAACGGAAAGCACTGGTACTGAAAAGGAAGGATAAACAGGTTTTCAGATGTCTTCGATAAAGAAAATTACCAGTTTTAGGCTTTATTGAAAACCTGTACATTTTCTCGATAATGTTGCCCAGTACTGATATAAAAGGTTCTTTGGGTCATTATGCCCTGTTGCATTAATCTTTTGTTTGCACTATCAGTCATATTGACATAACATAGTAGGCTATGTTTTATATGCTGAAGAAAAATAAGAAAGGAAAATGCATCCTCAGTAGGGGACAGGAGGAAAATATTCATGACGGCAATAGGTTAAACTGAACAGACAATAATATAACTTTGTGGCAAGAGATGACCTCAGCATGACATAACAGTGAATGCGCCAAAAGATACTGTAGACTAGTCAGATTAAGATCAGTTTGTTATTTTCTCATTTTAAAAACTGTCACTGAAATGCACCATGTACCCCACCGACATACTGAGATAACCTACAGAACTTGAAAAAGTGCCCTTCACAGATAGGCTGTCTTTTATCCTGTTAGTTCTACATTAACTGATGCTTTGAGACCACAAAATAACTTGTATAGATTGCATTTCCACTGGAAAAGTGACCTTCAAATAAATGACTGCAGTTTCCTTCAGGCTGCCTTAAAAGTTAAATTTACAGTCTTGCTTTGTATAGTGTTTTTGAATTAAATGAAACATCCATGTACAGGATCATTCCCTTAAAAGTGTACTACATTTCAGTAATGTCCTGCACAGCTGAAACATTTACTATGCTGCCAAAATAATGCCAGACCATTATTAATGCTGCTTTGTGGAGGCTATTATGCTCTAGGTCTGCACATAACCATGCTATTATTATACAAAATGCAAAACTTTCCACTGTACACCTTAGCATAAAATGATTATACTAAAATTTGTTAGACTGACAGAGCTCAACATGTTTTATTACAAAATTAGATGTACTACTTTATGGTTCAAATATGCTGCTCCCCTTGATGGCAAAATGAGAAGTTCATGAGGCTGGCTCTGCCTTACTTATTGTTATTTCCATGGCACTAGTATTAAAGCAGTAAATCAAAATTCCCTCAGTTGCTTGTTAAGTTTTAGATTCTGATATATTATGTTTGGTCTCTGCCAGATAGCAATGAGCTAGGCTTAAAGGATTCAAAGATAAAGTGAGAATGAGATGAAGAAATGCACTGAAGACTGAAATAAATAGCATCTCAATGACTACATTTAGCTCTGACAAAAACTAATCTTATCATTTGGGTGATACTGACTTCCCTACAGGTGGCATTCACTTGACATGGAGGCAGACACTGGGGATTGGTATATTTCTTCAAAGCAAATGAAATGTATTTTTTACAGACAATGTCATTATCAGACCCACAGGCACCCATCAATCACTTTCTAATCTATGAGGCATGGATCACTGCTGTTATAGAGACTATGCTGCTACTTTCACACATAAAGGAAAAATTACCCTGTAAGCTTTAGATGTGAAAGAAAAATTAAACTCCAGCAGTCAATGTAGGGAAAACCATCAGAAGAAATAAAGCATCAACGCAAACACTTACATGTGTGCTTGTGTACGTGTGTGTGTGTGTGTGTGTGTGTGTGTGTGTGTGTGTGTGTGTGTGTGTGTGTGTGTGTGTGTGTGTGTGTGTGTGTGTGTGTGTCAACATATGCATCATGTGTGTGTGTGTGTGTGTGTCTATCTATATCTACCTATGTATATGTATATATGTATATGAATATATACATATATATATATATATATATATATATATATATATATATATATATATATATATAGGTCTATTTTGATTCACTGAAAACTCATTTCACTGAATTTCTAAACACTCACACCAAATAGCTCATTTCACTAAATCACATTTCACTGAATGTAAGTGCTATTGGGCATATAAAACATGTGTGCCCTTTTCCCCAATGTACTGTGATCCTGCAGTTAGTATATATAGTTGGGGAGGTGTGGGGGGCACAGCCCCCACATTGGGTGTGGATTGCATAGCCCCCTCACCTATTTTGATTTAATATATTGTTAGCTTTCAGTGAAATGAGATTCATAAATATAAAAGCTAAGTTGGTGGGGGGCACGCCACCCACACCCCCAATGTGGGGGGCTCTGCCCCCGAAACCCCCTAACTATATATACTAACTCCAGGATCATACTACAGTGGGGAAAAGGGCATACATGTTTTATTTGCCCAACAGTACTTACATTCAGTGAAATGTGAGTCAGTGAAATGAGTTTTCAGTGATTTGAGCTTTCAGTGTGTTTTTCGAGTGTGAACTGAAATTCAATGAAATGTGAATCAAAGTAGACCCATATATATATATATATATATATATATATATATATATATATATATATATATATATATATATATGTATATATATATATATATATATATATATATATATATATATACACATATATATATATATATATATATATATATATATATATATATATATATATATATGTGTGTGTGTGTGTGTGTGTATGTGTATTACACATCCCAACTTATATCCACCCTACTCTATGCATCTCCCATTCTGACTAATCTCAACAAAACTGAACTAAGCAAAATGGAAGCCTGCTATAACAGAATTGCCCGCTTTGCTGCAAATTGCTCATATAGAACTCATCACTGTACTGCTTTGAGACAGCTCCACTGGCTTGAAGTGCCCAACCTCCTAACCTACAATCAGCTCTGCCTCTGTCATTTTATCTATTACCTCCCCAGTAAGTGTCCTGCCCTCAAAAACCTAGTACAACATCACTCAGCCAAAAGGCCTCTTAGATCATCAAGCAAACTACTACTAGAAGTCACCAACAGCTATAATAGCTTTGGAGATGCACTATATAGTAGTTCAGTGGCTAAAAAATGGAACTCTGTCCCTACAAGCATTCAAAACACATCATCCAAAGCCTCCTTTAAAGACCTCATCAGGCAACATCTCAAGGAAAGTTGGCAGTGCCATGATTGCTCCCCAGGCTAGTGAAAGCGGATATCACATACATACAAAATCTAGAGCCCTTGATAATAGTTTTCAATCTTACTCACAAACACTGGCTAATCTACAATGTATGTACTGTACCTGTGTACTATGTATGTATTCTACCTATGTTCCAAATTTCAGCTGTACACCACAAATCTATTAATTACCTTTATTTTTAAAATTAATATTTTTTTGTTTGTTCTCTCCACTGTAACTGTTTATGTGCCGCATACCACTGTAAAACATGTCTCCTGTAATTTGTGTGTATACTGATCATGTCTAAATAACTAAATGTGTCTGTAATTTTTCTTTGTGGAGCTTTTCTCCCCGAGCCTCTGCTGAAAAAGGGCCTTTTCAGCTCAGTCAAACACCCCCGGTTAACAAATGTAAGATAAAATAAATAAATAAATATATATAACTTGTAAAGCCATGCTGCTTGATTTTATTTTAGATTACCAAGCATTTCATCCAATACTAATGCTGGATTTTATTAGATTAAATAGAACTGCACTTTACTCTTAATAAAGAATGCTTGATGAAACACATGACTTTCCACATCCAATGATCTTTATCCTTTGTTATATGCACCATCACATCCACCTCACTGTTCTATTTCTTACTAACAATTCATGATAACAATATTGGTATTATTTTATTTCCTTGTATTCCTTCCTTTTAATTTTGGCTTAAGGTTTATCATCTCATTAAAACCTCACTTCACATTTACCCTTAGCCTTTACTGACCTTGCATTTTCTTATTTTCCAATAGTAAATAGAACTGTAAATGTAGCCATAGTAGAAGACAAACTCACATACTCTACCTTGCCAGTTGGTATGTTAGTAATATGCACCAGAATGACCACTAGTTTTTCAACATTAATTCAAGTGGCTCACATAAGCTATCTGATTGTATAATTACAAATGGCTAGGGCATTTGTTGTGTTAAAGATGCCCTTACCAAGTATAGAATCAGTACTGCAACATGATTGTTCAGATGCAATGCAAAGCAAAATGCATCCATAAAAGCAAATGATCAGCTCACCAGGATACTGCTGCATACACACACACAAACACGTGTGCTCGCACATACACACAGATACACTCTCACACAGAGATACACATACACAAACACACACAATTAGTTCTATTCTTTTTCACACACACACACACACACATATATATATATATATATATATATATATATATATATATATATATATATATATATATATATAGTTATTTGTATACAATTACCTGTCTTTTAAAATCATTACATCCTCTGCTAGCAGGACCTCACCATAAAATCCAAGTTCTCAATAACTTTTTAATGAGCATTTAGTTTAATGTATCATCAGATAATTAGTATACAGATAATGTCAGTAAGAAAGTAATTCTCTGTAAAATCATTTGAGTTTACCTTACTTTCTCTTCAAAGTTTAATATATAAAGATGGGCCCCTCAAAACATCCCATTGTAGTTGCCTGCCTCCCCTTATCTCACTTGTACAGTGTCTCAAGATAATTTATGGAAGAGACTTTAATCAGATATATAGGTCACTTAGAGGAAATCTGTCTCTAGGAATAGCTGGGGTTATCACAGTGTAGTAGAGAAGCATTGAGCAATCTGTGTAGGCGATTGGAATAAGAGATGTACAAACTGGTTTTATAACACAGTAACTGATGTCAGGTGTAGACTACCAAATTACAATAAAGTAAGCACTACTACATATATTTTTAAAAACAGTTTAGACACTTATTATTGTGATGGCTGCTTTGGCATATTGGCAGTCTAGAAGGGCATTATTGACTATTCCTGTTTTCTTTCTCTCTCTCTGTACATATATATATATATATATATATATATATATATATATATATATATATATATATATATACACACACACACACACACACACACACACGTGTGAAACTCAAAATAAAAAAATCTACTTTCACTCCTACTGAGCACTAATATTGACCCCAGTCCATTCCCACCTTACCCAAATGTATCTGTCCTTCAAAACATCTGAGCCAAATGTAGGGTTTGAGTCATGAATGCTGGAAGCCTCAATTACAAATTACCACAATCCCTGACATAACAGCTATAACAGAATCTTGGGTAAAATACTCCGCTCATAACTTAAACCACATTTTTATGTGTTACAGTAAAATTAACAATAACAGAACAAAAAAAATTATCAGAGGGGGCTAAGCAAAATTCTCTCTCCAGATATTGATCAAATATCAATCAAAAATGCAGGCCAATGATAGCCTTAACAGGTTAATTCTATCAACAGTACTAGAGAGCTCTCAGTGCCTACCACAGCAAAAGCCTACATCCCTGTCCCTGCTAGAGAATACAAACTCCAAAATTTTATACAACAAATAGTCAACTACATTAAGGCAGATTAACCTACAACAAACTAATAAAAATAAACAACTGTGTAAAAATGATGACAAGGCCTAATTATGAAAGGTATTTAACAATTTCAACCAGCTTATTTTACTCATACATTGTGACCAGAGGAATATATCTGTTTATATGAATGGGCTTTCCAGGACTACAAAAAAATATGGAACATACTCCATTAAGGCCCATTGTTGTGGTGATGAGCTATGTTACTCCAGTTATTTCTATTTTTTTTTTTTTTTTAATTTTATGATGAAACCTGTAATTACAAAAACTTGTGGGTTTATTACAGACATTCTAGATCTGTTGTCCAGGTTATGGAATGCAATAATAAAAAATGATGTTTTTCTTATCTTGGGTGAAATTAATTCATTTTATTAAAGTATAACACATAAACAAGGTGTATTGTGCATAGAGTGGTTATTTTAGACATTTTCAAAGCGTCCATAAATATTTTATTTAATGTATTCAGTGTTTTGAACATATGCCCAACAATAATATGTTTGAATTTAATGGGGTACTTTTACAGAAATGTGATACAGCCATGGGTACTTCTATAGGTCCTGCTGATGCAAATGCATACTTTACTTACACGGAAGGTAGCTTGATCCGTTGCAGATAGGAAGCTTTATAAACTTGTTTATTTTATATGTAAATACTAGGCTATCAGTACAGAGACTTTTATAAGCTTAGCCAATAACCAGAAGTCATAATCTAATCCTGTACCTTGTATCTGAGGTAAAGACCTTAACCATTATGCCAACACTGCCCCCCCCCCACCAACTCTGCATTTCATTTTAATGAAGTTTTAGTTCTTGACTTTTTTTCTCATTGTATTTTATGCATCTTCAATAATTAATTATGTGCTTTCCAAACATTAGGTTAGCTTTCTTGATGCCACATACAACAAAAATAATGGCAAACTGATGAGCAAATTGTATAGAAGATTTCAATATTAATAAGACTTTAAAGTATGGTAGCTGTAACTCATGTTAGGCTGCAAATTATATTTTATTCTCATTCTTCTGCAGAATTGTACATGACATATCCTGAAAATTCCTATACTATGTATGTTTTTGATGAGTGTTTGGGCACAGTAAATAGACAAGAGGCCTGGATTCATGAATGCCTGCTCATCTTGCTAAGCTCATGTGGACAACAAGCAGCTACAATCAAGTAGTCTGTGATTCAAGAAACAGTAGTACATATTGCAACTAGCTGCAAAACAAGGGTTAGTAGTCAGATATGCTAATGACTGTATAATCAGCCATGCTGTACATTTATGAAGCAAAAATAATGATGGAGTGATTCAGTAATGTATAAAACAAGCCAGAGTACATTGTTCTTACTTTACCTCTGAATTCCAGCATGTGCTAGAATGCAACTACAGGAAAGTTTTAAAAAATGTTACAGGGCTGCTGCTGCAAGAACTTGGCCTGGAAGGCATAATGTGATCAGACCGCATTTGACCCACCATGGAATACATGAAATTGAAAAACTAGAATACTACAGGGGCTTCAGTGATACTATACAGGAAATTGTGGCATCTGCCATCCTTAACTGAGGCCCCATGGGAATTATGGAGATCCCATCCCACTGGAAATCAAATTATGCACAGCTTTACATATACTAGCTACAGGGATATTTCAGCAACCTAGAGTTGACACAGTAGTGGTTTTCCAGGTCTCTGCCTGATGAATATGCCACCACTTCTTCAATACAGTAGATCAATATGTGGGGACCTTAATTGGTTTCCATGTACTACAGAGGAGATAGCTACCATCATGCAACATTTCTATGCCCATTTCCTAAGATACCGGGGCCATAGACTGCACCAACATCAAAATGAAAGGCTAACCCAGTGAATTTGGAAGGGGATAGGTAGAGTGGGTGTCAATCCATTAATCCAGGTGGTATGTAATGCACAATGCATCATTTATAATGTGTGTTTAGATCACATTGTCAGTTTGCAAGACTACTGTATTGGGCTCATCCTTGCCTTGTACTTAAGGTTTTTCTAAGGCTGACTTCCCACAAGGTCATCACATTCATATACATTTTGTTGCCACCCCATGCATCAGGAATAAGCAGATCTATGTCAATCTGTCTCACAGGGGTAGGACAATGTCAGTCTCACATGTAAAGGTAGATGATCAAGATACTTGTATAACCTTATGAGTACAAAAGAATGGCAAATAAATTAAAACATAAATGACAAAAATGCAGTCCTACAGTACAAACAGGCTTGGAATAGTATAGTCAAGGCTGTCACCCATGCAATTGGCATCCTGTCTTCTTGTTGTATCTTTCAGCTTTTCCTAGTTAGGGGTCACCACAGAGGAACTCCGGTCTGCTAATGATTGGTAGTTACGTGCCGAGTTACCAGCCCTGACGCACAACCTTCAACGAAGGTACGCCCATTCATGCATGTCTCCACGCAGAAGACACTCTAGCTGAGAATCGAACCAGACAGCATCTTACTGTGAGGCGACAACATGGCATCCTGTACATGAGTGAATAATGCCCCGACCATTATAGTGACTTAAAAAGGTGAAATCAAAATCTCATTCACTAATGAAAGGAATATTTTCAGACCAATATTCCATCTCAGCTGTGGTAGTATACTGGTACATAATGGGGCAATGCAATACCAACACTTGACAACACAAACATATGTTCATTATTCTACTTTTTTATCTTATGTGTAGCTTCTACAAAGATTGGAGGAAACAGGAAGACAGATCAGGAAAGACTACAGCACCTCGGGGAGTCACAGCATAAGTGTGGGTTCAAGTATGAGTGATTGCCATTTCATAATAGCACTGATTGTACAAATTGATTATCAGTTATTGTGACATCAGTTCTTAACTCCTTCTCAGAGTAATACATAACTATGCATGCTCTACATACACACATTGTACATGCCTATACAAAAAGTTCTTTCAACATTCCATGAGTCAATGGCTTAGTAAGCACAGGTATCTATGGGTTCAAATTCAAACAACAGAAATTACTTTTGTATGACTTAATATTTATTCATTTACAATCAATAAGACAAAACAACTTTTTTCATTTCTCACATGTATTTCATGGCATGTCAGACTTTCATCTTACCACAGATGGCAGTGGCAGAGCCACCAGGGGCAGTGTAGGCACCCAGCACTTCTGGGACACAACATGGGAGCATTGCTTCTACAGCTCCTGCACTACCTGCATCAACTGCATCAGGTAACTCTGCCACAGGGACTGGAGCATTGATAACCACTAGGTGGAGGTGATGATCATGTCAGACAATGAGAGCTGAGAGGGCTGGTGGAGAAGATCATCGAGAGAGACTTCAGTGCCTGGATCAGCTGGATGGAAAAGATCCTGAAGCAAATCAGAAAATCAGTGTCCCATCTGGCACTACCACAGGTGTCTGAGAAAGGAGCTAGGGGTGACAATTTTGAGGGTGAGAACTAGATTCCCATTGTATTCACACTGGATTGGGATGTGCCTCTGAAGTCAAATACTTATCCACAGTTATGGTGTCTCCCAACCTCTTACATTTATCACCATCTCTGTCTCTCCTGTATGTCCTTCAAGTCTGCACCTGCTACCTCAGCTACCTTACATACCTTTTCCTTTTATTCCTGATTAGCTACCACAACATCCCCCTTTCTTTAAATAATGAGAAAGAACATCTGTCCCACAAAAAGAATATTCATTGATTTTATTTTATTTTGCTTTTGTTTACTGGGTTTCGCCAGTTAGGTTTGGTCAAAGATTCCAATTCAGCCTAGGCTTGGGGAAAAAAGCTCTAACATGTTACAAATATTTTTAACAGACTCTCAGTAATATATATGAAGTACACCCCATACATAGCTGTCAGCTTTGCACGTGTGTGTGGATGACACATTTTATTTGGTCCAGTTAGGCACACGACATTATTAAGTTGCTGTCAGATGTCTTCTATGATTTGACTGTCCAATTTCTGAAATTCATTGTACAAATACAATGTTAGCTTATGAAGAAGTTGATAGCTATGATGCTCTCCAAGTGTACTAACATCTGCTTGCTGTCTATTTCCACCACTGTCATAGTAACCCAATTTCACACCTTTAATCTAGTTAAAAAATAGATTCACACAACTCAAGCATGGACAGAAATGTCTGATAAACCAAAATCTGTATTTTTCTTTGCAGAATGTTTATGACATTTGGCATCAATCAGCAAAGCTACATGTAGTTACATGACAATAAGTGCCCTTTCCATCCTATTTGCCATCTGCCTCATTCACATGGTGCTCCCCACTCTATTATACTTAGCCCACCATGTGACAGAAAGCAATGCAGATGGCAATATGAGGAGAGAGTCATTATTATACAGACTCCAAGTTTCAATGCACTTTTGATGAGATGTTCCAATTATCACTACAGTTATGAAGTCTGATCCACACATAGGCTTTTCCTTCATACATTTGTCAAGGCCCCTTCAACTGTGTGATTTCTGCTAGTTGAAATATGACTTATTATATTGTGTGCTGAGATAAACCACAGGTCTAGAGCATTTTGAGTGAGTTTGACAGGCATTTGAAGTCAACATTGTGCACAAAATCTGTAACAGTTTTCTTTAGGTTAACATTTTACATTGTAAAGTAATGGAAAGATATGTTACTCCCACCACTTTCTTGTGTGTTCCTTAATTGCATTCCAGTATTATACCCTCTGCTTGCTACCTATTGTCAAACACCATCCTAAAAACATTCTTTCAGAAGTTTAATCATGTCAAAAATTAGATTCACACACCACAAACATAACCAGAAGCGGCCTAGAAATATAAATGTCTATGTCTGTCCTCATCATCTGCATTGCTTGTCATCAAGCCTTAAAGCCCATTGCTATATCTTGTCCTAATATAAAATACTAAAAAAATATGTATGAACTAATAATGTGCTATCAGTAGCACAAATGAGTTTGCCAGTAGTGTGCTTCAGTAAGTGATTGTGACAGACTAAATGTAATGTCAGTGGCCTCTATTAGTTGCATATAATTTATTGCCTTATTGTATCCCACATATAAGGAGTCAACTGCAATGCACTCTGAGTCAATTGTAATGCATTCCATATGTAAATGAGTGTGACAGTCACTCACATTATCCTTCCAAGTGAAATTATTTCAGGTGTTAGAATTGCAAACATATTTGCGAAGCAGTAGTATTAATTAGTGCATATCGCCTACTCCAAGTTGATCTCTGCCTAACATATAAAGCTATGTCAAACCCAGAGCTGTTGGACATGCTACACCTAAAGAAATCCCAATCCCTCCGAGCTACATGCTCTAGGGACCTAAACCTTGTCACCACAATAAACAGGACATGCTGGAGGGATAGATTCCTATCCCAGAGATTTCCTATACTCTGGAACAAGCTATCCATCTATGTCAAGCAAAGTTCTTCATTAGCACTCTTCAAGAAAAATCTTGATGAGTGGATGGGAAATAGGAAATACACCCCAGGGATCACTTCTGTGTCTCTGCTGGACAGTAGCACAGGAAAATAACTTTCTTGGGTGGTGTAAGCTATGGAACCTTGCTGGCTAGGCTTATGTAGGCCCTTGGGCTGATAGCCTAGTACCTACCTATGAACCTATGAGTTGTAATTACCTTGTACTTTGTACACAGATCAACTTTATATATATCAGTGTGGGAATGTATTGGCAGGCTAGAAGGGCAGCAATGCCCATGCTTGAAATATTTGCATGTGTGTGTGTGTGTGTGTGTGTGTGTGTGTGTGTGTGTGTGTGTGTGTGTGTGTGTGTGTGTGTGTGTGTGTGTGTGTGTGTGTGTGTGTGTATGTAGTGATCCACTCATAAACACAATACTTGCATACAATAATGTGGAGATGATCAGTCAGGGATGCATGGGTTGGCCCTGTTTACTGCATCTTGATGTGACACACATGTATCATTCTTAACATAGTTAATGTGATTTATACAGTGCATGACTTGTTGTTATAGTATGTTGTGAGTTGGGTTCAAAGCAGTGATGTCTATCTGTCAGACCACGTTGCTCATTTCCCCATACGTATGTCATATAATCTACAACTATGTGTTGTCTGACACATAAGATTTCTCCTGTGACATCAGCGATTAATTCACTGTTATAGAGAATGTATACTTAAATAGGCAGATGTTCAAATCCAGCAATAAAAAAATAGAATGACTGCATATGAAATTGGTTTTAGTAAGGACTGGATTATCCAAAAGATCCAATGCGTACACTTTCACTTAGTGGCAACATTTACTCAGGGAAAGGGATCCTCCAACTCCATTTTAGGTAAAACATACATTGCAACACACTGCCCAAGCAAAAACCTTAACATATGTGCTGTCTAACCTTTGTAAGAAGACTTCTCCAGTGGTGTCAGCAGTTAATACAGGTCTATATCAGAACATTGAAGTATTAAAACTTCGAATGTTCTGATGTCGAACACTATTCAGCGAACACTAAGAATAGTGAAGCTGCAGAACAGCAAATTCTTTCCTCGGGAAAGAATTTGGTTGGCCGTTTCTGTGGCTTTGCTATTCTTAACGCTGTGGTGAAAAGTTACTGGTTGGGTTCAGGTAAGTGTGCGATTGTTTGTACGTTAGGGTTAGGGGTGGGTTAAGTGAGTTAGGGTTAGGGCGCGGGTTAGGCCTGTGTGCGACATGACAGACTTTAGGGTTAGGGGCTGTTTAAGTTAGTTAGGGTTAGGGCGCAGGTTAGGTGAGTGTGCGATAGTGACGGACCTTAGGTTTAGGGTTTGGGTTAAGGTAAGTGGGTAGATAGTAATGTATGTTTAGTTTAGTGTAGCATTACATGTAGGAATTTAAGTGTATGTGTGTGTTGCTGTTTGTTTGATGTGCTTTTGTTGTGTGTATGTATTTTGGAGCAGCAATTCTTTTCCATGGGAAACAATTTGCTGTTCTGAATGTTCGATATTTTCATGTTTAGATGTTTATGGGTCGATGAAATAACGTTCACTATTTTCATCTTTCAATAACTTGATATAAACGCGTTAATACACTTAATACAATGTGGACTTAGATAGATGTTTGAATCCAGCAATGTATACCTAGTTTGAGTGTTTGTGAAAACAGTGATAGAAAGAAGTGGCTTATCCAGCAGATATGATGTGTACATGTCCACTTTAGTGGTAGCATTTATAGATTTATAGATTCATAAATTCATAGATTCATTGATTGTTACTAGGCTAACAGCATGTATATGGGGCCTTTCTAAGCCTAGCCAAGTTTTCCCAAAGAATCAAGATGTCCTGTATCCAAATAGAACATTGAGAGCCAGTCATTTATTAGCTACCTCTGTCTATAAGGGACATGGGTGCCAGGCCCTATATACATTTCTTATTCCCCCTGCACCAGTCTAGGTTGCCCTAAAATTGGATAATAGACAAATTCAGATTCACATGGATAGAAAGCCTGTTCCTTAGGAGGTACAGGCTATGGGACACATAGCTATCTCTTCAGTATGTTCTGTTTAAGTCAAGGACAAAATTCAGGTCTCTAGACCTTGTATTTTGTGTACTGTTTGACTTAAGAATATGCAGGAGATACATAAATTTGTAGTTTGTGGATGCCTTGTAAGCCAGCCATAAATCACCCTTCAGCAGCCTATAAGAGACAAAGTAGTGAGGAATGGCTTTGAGATGCTCTGTATAAGGCAACTTTCTTACTCTGTGTATTCTTTTTGTAACCTTTGTGGTTGATCTAGTTGATTTGTGTGTCTGGTCAGGTACATAGCAAAGGGAGCACTATACTGTGTGATTGATATGATAAGAGCAGAGTACAGTAGACTTATGACCTCCTTGGATCTAGATGCCATGCCCTTAATTATAGGTTTCACAACATAAAGGGATTTCCTCACCACTGTGGACACATGGTGGTCAAAGGTAAGGTATCTGTCTAGCTGTGTTCCAAGATCATTGACCACTGAGTTGACTCCTAGGGGCATATTATCAACATGATAATTAGCCATGATGGTTGGCTTCCTAAAGGCTACAATTATGCATTTCTTAGCAGTGAGTTTATGACCATGGCTTTGGCATCATTTTTAGTGAGAAATAGACCTTCTTGAAGAATGTTAATGTCACCAGGGAGCTGATGATAACATCCAGCTTGCAATCATCTGCAATTTTAGTCAGCCATGAACCTTTAGCATTTGCTTCCACTTCAGAGAATTAGATGCCAAAAATGAGCAGGCCTAGTACCGAGCTTTGGTGGACTCTGGTAGTGTCTGGACTCTCTTATATTGATATCTTGGGTCATGTTAGTGAGCCAGATTGGCTAGCCACTCATTTCAGGAACTCGGGGAAATTTGTTGTAAAGACGAATATACGCTTACAAGATACACATGCACTTTGCTTTCTTAATGACTATACTCTTGTGGGAAGCAATGAGTTAAAGCAGCCAGTATGCATTGATACCAATTCTCAGATTATCCATTCAACTCTGTTTATTCCTACAACAGTGTTATAACAACTTCTGTGGTGTCAGCAGGTGTATCACATATTTGAAGACTGTTTGACTTAAATAATTGTGTGTTCATAGCCAGCACTATCCACTTTGCATGGGTGTTTGAAAAATATAAAAACAATAAGAACATTGGGGATATTCTAGAACAGCTTAATCAACACATGAGATAGACAGCAGATATTTTGATATGGGATCATATGATTATAGGACATTACTAGGCTAATGGCCCTAGGGTCCTTACAAGCTTAGCCAGGTTCTGCCTTTATTATCATGATCAGCACCTATTGCCCCTGCCCAAGAGGGACACAGGTAGAATCCCTGGTGTGAATTTATGGTTACCAATGCAATCTAAATTTTAAGAGGGCCAATGAGCTGGTCTGTTTGACATGAAGTGAGAGCCTGTTCAAAAGGTTTGGTAACCTCTGGGAGACAAATCTGTCCTTCAAGCAGGTTCTATTAATGTCACATACCAGGTTAAGGTCTTTAGAGCAAGTAACCCATGTATCATTTGACTTACGGAGATGCAGCATTTCCAATAAAGCAGGGTCACAGATAGCCTTATATGCAATGCAGAAATCAGTGCTGAGTAGTCTGTATTAAAAAGAATAAAGTGACAGTGATTTCAGACAATCCACATAGGACAGATACTGAAGAAGTAGATTTTTCCTTGTGATGGACCTTTGTGATCTTTCCAATTGCTGCAGGTGCTTGGAAATGTATATACCAGTGGGACATTGTATTCAATTATTGGCTTCATGAGGGAAGAGTTCAGGGAGGTTATAACTTCTTTTTTTTTCTGGAGACAATGCTATTACTTATGAGATGAGCAACACAGAATGCCCTTCTTACCACTGTGGAGACATGGTGGTCAAAGGTGAGGTTGCTGTCAATCTATGTGCCCAGTTCTCTTATGACTGAGTGCATACCTAAGGTGTTGCTATTGATGTGGTAGTTAGCAGGAACATTGCCCTTACTAAAAGGGATGATAATACATTTTTTTTGCATTGAGTTTAAGGCCATGACTTTGGCACCAATCATTTGTTTGTGAAAGACCCTCTTGTAGGATGTTGACATCATTGGGAGATTCTATGACCACTCCCTATTTGCAGTCATCAGCAAGCTTTGTCAGCCACAGACCTATAGTTTTGAGTTTTTGGATGGGTGGTTGATCTTTATTCCCTGATTGTTGTACTCCCTTGTGAGAATGCAAAGCATAATTTTGCAAGTATTGCATTTTCTTTTGTACAATGCTTAGCAAAAAGTGCCATAAGCAATCAACACTGGGAACTAGTTATTGTCATTTGTCCTCTAGTCAACACGACCTTGCATAGCACATTTTCTTGATACTGTAAAATAATTCTGTTGTACTAATGTTTTGCTGGTACTATGCTTTGTTTGTTTGTTGTTTTGTATTATTGCAGAGTTTTTCTGCCCGGGTCTCTGCTGAAAATGGGCCTATGGCCTAGTCGGATATACCAGTCAACAAATGTAATAAATAATAAATAAATAAGTAAATTAATAAATAAATACACTTCTCATTTTGTGGCAAAAACTGCTTAGAATTTGTCTTTGGCAACATGGATCTGGTATCTGCTGTACAACAGAGGTTGCATACAATCTGAGGAGGATACCAACAGTATTTTAGACCTGTCTAAAAGTTGTATGTCACTCTCTAACAGTTTGCACAGTTCATTTACAACCTGATGTGATATTGTAACTGCCTTTAGGGTATGTTGCATATTGTGATCCAGTATTAGGATATGATGTACAAGGCTTAATTCAGTAGTCATTTTCCAAAATGTTATCAAAAAGCCTTCAGGTGTGTATTTTGTCTTTAGTGTGTTAATTATTGATGTGGGGCAGCAGCAGCAGCTAATGCACACATAATACAAGTCATACATAGTTATACACGCATTTCACCCCCATTACTTCGTACTTTGAAACAGTGCAAGCAACAGTTGTTCTTACAGAATAATGAAATAAAGCACACATGTATTGTGTTTATTTCTCCTTAAAGGTAATTTTCATAAGTAGTCTTGCTGTCACATTTGTAATCATGTTCATATTCTTACAGAGACACATGCCCCTAAACCTCTTAGAGCAAAAAATCTGGACAAAGCTGTGATGATAGGAGGTACTGCCTGCCATGCCAAGAGAAATAGGGCAGTGGATTTGTAACACATGCCAGCACAGCTAGCTGGAATTTTGTAAATAATATATGACATTTGTATATCAAACTGATTTGTACAGATGCTTGCACTGAAAATATATTTCTGAGGTTCACTTGTGTTAAAATGTATCCACAGTGTGCCCTGCTGGCAGGAAAAAATGTACATGCATTTTTGTAACAAAATTAAATGTATACATTGTAACAGCATATAGTGGAAGTGAGGAGGTTAATCTTAATCCACTTGATGTTGCAAAATATTCTTGAAATTAAATCACTTTCTGGGTTAAGCCATAAAGATGTTATCCCCCAGTTTTGAGTGGAGCCAGAGATGCAACATCTATCTTAGAGAATAGCTACTGCAGGAAGAGTAAAATGGTTTTCTGGTTTTATGACTTCCAGGAGATCTGAGTGAAGCTCTGTCTGTGTGTATGGTAACACATAGGTGCTAAAATCCTATCAACTTCTAGTATTGGTGATAGCAGGAGAACCAGAAGTCAGATGACCTGATGTGATGTCATTGTGTAATCAACTCTGAAATAATATTTAGATATTATACTGAGAATTCTCTCAGTCAGACTGGGCAGTCTGATCTTGCAAACCTGACTAGGAAGACCCTCACCCACATCATCTTGCCTTGCAGTAGTAAGTAACTTAAGTAGGAAACAGTAATTCTTTTATATTAGTCAGGAAAATATAGTGAGATTAGAATTGTTTTTCTATAACTGTGTGAAACTTTCCATTGGTGTTATTTTTAATATTCCCTGTGATTAAAACTCTGGTGTTTACTGTAAATAGATATTTAGTAGTTTATGTTTTTATTATTATTTATTATTAATTATATGTAAAATTGTCAGTGTAGCTGGTCTTTTTTTTAGAAAATACTTAAGCTTTGAGAGTATTTGCATATATTTATTTGGTGATAAGTCTGGTCACTACTGAAAGCCTGGCTGTTTGGTCAACATTACCATTTGTATTAATGTTAACTTCACTCAACATAACTGGATGCCCTTTTAAGAGCCTTACAGTAACTGACTGGTGGCAGTGAATCTACCTTATAGTCTGGGCAAAGTTGGTAGAGCAGGTAATCTGTGCCAGCCTTTCCCATGTGTGTGTGTGTGTGTGTGTGTGTGTGTGTGTGTGTGTGTGTGTGTGTGTGTGTGTGTGTGTGTGTGTGCATGTGTGCTTGTCTGCGTGTGTGTGTGTGCAAAAATTAAATCTCAAAGAGTGTGAGTGTCTGCTACTTGTGATAGGGACAAGAAACACGTGTTTCACAATGGCAGTGGGGAGCTTTACTAGGGAGAGACAGAGACACCCAGACCTTGGGATGAGTGTGTGCCCTGTGGGTTCTTAAAGGAATTTTTGGTTGATGCAGAAACATCTGCATCTGGAAATACTGTATCCATTTGTATTCCAAGTGAATGTCCCTCTCCAGTGTCAGTGATGAGGATTCAGGCTCCAGGATTACTGGTTCAGTGTGGGGACATCACAAAAGCTATGAATAAAGGGGGGCAGAGACCCAAAAATAGGGAACATTGGTAAGCACTGCTCTTATAAATTTAGAAAGATGATAGAATAGCAGTTTTTACATTAGCATGAACTTTCTGAAGGGTAGAAAGTCTGAAACTATTTGTCTGTTATTATTTTCTGACTTCAGTCTTTAAAGAATTGTCAATGAACTGCCAGTAAATCACAATTTTATTAAAAAGACCAAACATATGAGACAAAAATCTGAACATTCTGCACAAATCTGTACAATTGAGAAGTATGCAAAACATACACACAGTTGGCAAGGAACTATCTCCACATGACTGTTTCTGGTATTATTTCTTTCTTAGAATTGGTTTCTTGGCATGTCTCACATCTTCCATGAACATACATCTCATCTGTTATGGTTTACACAGTTGTAACAATTTATGCATCATAATTTATTTTCTGTTCCACATGACATTCCTGCTTCTGTGGCATATCTTCAAAGACTGCATTCTATAATGATATGGATGAGTTATGTGAATCACTTCCTATCCTTTGCAACATGCATGCTACTGCCATAACTGTTATTGTATGCAGTTTCATTATTTGTGTGAGCAGTATGTACAGGTGCTCTTAATTTTTTCCAGTTGTCCAAACATCTGCTTATTTGCTTTCCAGCATTCCTTCACTGGTAGTTTGATACATATACTCATGATTTTTCAAAAAACATTTTCCTTCTGATTATTTACTGACTGTTTTGTCTTTCTTTATATGAATGACAATGCTGGTGATGTTCCCCTTGTTCATTATGCACTTCATGCAATGTACAAAAGTATCAACTTTCCTTGTCCACTTGTTGGTAGGCTTCACCTTGCTTTCATGTATACCTAATTTTCCTATCTGTTGTTCTGCCCTGCTTATGCACTTGATTATATATCTTGACTTTTTGTGGTACACACCTTTGTTTATATCATGTACACACATAGTTCAAACCCTTCCTTACCTCAACATGGCCGTAAACCTGTGCTGTGGGTTTGAACTGAGACTGCTGTTCATTTTGTGCCCCTTGGCTTCTTGCATATTTCATTAGCAATGTTGCTTGTCATGCAAAGATGGCTGATCATGTTTGCTTCAGCTTGATATGCACATGCCATTAATGAATCCACAGATATGGCTGTATAGTGTGCTTTTATTGTCCATCTTAGAGATGTTGTATGCATGATCATAATTACAACTTATAAATATCTATGTGAAATTATTAAATGTTATTCTAAATTACTAATTGCATAATAATGAACATTTAATTGGTTCAGACTAATTGCTACTGCTTTGATTTCATCCCACAAACATATATGTTGACTGAAACATGGGCTAATACAATGTTTGCAGAGCAATTCATGCAGGTATGTAGAATTTCCATACACAGAACATGCATACACATGTACAACTATGATAAACAATTATAGACTGATACCCATATAACTTGAAAAATAATTTTAAAGTGACTGCTGTTATGATTATCAGTTATAACCAAGTCATACTTGCCTTGTGCCTCTCTGAGGCATTGTAGTATCACCTGATTCATCTCTCTAATTCCTCAATGTGCAGAAGCTACACAAAACAGTTGTTGCTGTCTTTCGGATTTTCCCGGTTAGGGGTCACCACAGTGGAACTCCGGTTTTCAAATGATTGGCAGTAGATTTTTACAAACGCCAAGTTGCCAGCTCGACATTCAACCTTGAATGAAGGCACGCCCATGTACGCATGTCTTTCAAACACCCACCCAACTGCAGGGAGGATATGCAGACTCCACACAGAAGGCACTCCCCACACTCCAGCCGAGAATCGAATGGGAGAACCTCTTGCTGTGAGGCAGCAACGCTACCGCTGCACCACCACGGAAGTACAACAGTAAAAAAAAGAAAACAATGAGCACTTGTTTATTTTGAGAAGTCATGGTATTGCATTGCCTGGTAATGGGCCTATATACTTACTCAACTCAGGTAATTTGAGAGTCTGATAATATTCCTTCCATCGGTGAAGAAGACCTTGATTGCTCATTTCCAAGTCACTGTATTGGTAACAACATTGTTCAGAGAATTCCAATAAAAAATGTTTTATACATATAACATACATTTCTAACTTCCTAACATGCATATATATATATATATATATATATATATATATATATATATATATGTATATATATATATATTTAGTATGTACATGGATAGTATAGTGTCAAACTATCTATATTGCTTCTGCCTGAAATCTAACATAGGTTTAAGTGTTATTCTATTATTTAACCCTGGTATTCTATCTGCTGCTAAGGGTGGCCACGGTGGTGCAGCAGTTAGCGTTGTTGCCTCACAGCGAGAGGTTCTCCGGTTCAATTCTCGGCTGGGGTGCCTTCTGTGCAGAGTCTGCATGTCCTCCCTGTGGTTGCATGGGTTTCCTCCGGGTGCTCCGGTTTCCTCCCAAAGACATCTAGTAGGTGGATTGGACACACTAAATTGGCCCTAGGTGTGCATGTGTGTGAATTCTGTGGAAGGTTGGGTGCTGGGCTGGCAACTCAACACTGTAAAACTCCACTGCCAATCATGAGTGGACAGATGATCTACTGTGGTGACCCCTAACTGGGAAAAGAAGAAGAAGATTCTATCTGCTGCTAGTCTTATTATACATCTGGATTCAGCTATATCTAGTTTATTATTTTGATCACCCATTCTTAAATTCTTACATACGACCTCCAATACTTTAAATTTAAAATTATGCAAACTACCTTTCTCTATTCTATGCTGTGCCAATGCATTGGATGGAATATTTCTTTTCATATCGGACCTGTGTTCAATGATGCAATCTTTTAAACACCTTGAGTATTTTCTGACATAGAATCCTTTACATTGTGAATATGCAGCAAAATATACAACCATATATAGTCTTACAAGTTGCTGCACACTTTATTTCATACCTTAATTTAGTTATCTGCTAAATTAAGGTATGAAATAAAGTGTGCAGCAACTTGTAAGACGACCATGGTTGTAAACAAACCAAAAGCACCGAATAGAGGAAGAGTCGAGCACCGAGCAGCTGAGATAAAAAAACAGGTTTATTGTAAATCACAAACTCCACAAGACGTGAAACGCAAAACAGTCACACAGCGTTTTTCGTCAAATACAACAGACTTCATCAGACAGAGACCTTGAACATAGACAAGCACATATATTTATAGTGAAATTGAACAATTCAAATGGACCAATAGCGCAACATCTCATGAATAATGAATAATGACATATAGATCTGAGGTTCGTACCTCAACACAAATACATGAATTGAATCCAACCATATATGTGTGTAATGTATTAGATATACTCCCTAGGGTAATAGTCATAAAACAAGGGATGAGATAAGAGAATATGACACTCATAAAAGATAAAAAAATGAAGAAAAGATACATGTATATACATAGAAATAAAAGTAAGGTGTATGAAGCTGTCTATCAGTCACATAAATATATACAAATACTCCCATCTGGTGGTCAAATAAGAAAAGGCAGAAGTGGCAAAATAGATAAAAAAATGTTTCCTAAAAATATCCTACACATAAATAACATACTGTATAAATTGATGTAAAAAAGTACTAAAAATATGATTAAAAATAAATTAATAAATAATGATATTATCTTGATAACAATATAAAATGCGTAGGTGTAAAATGAAGTTAAAATAGAAAAAGGGACACTCACAATCTAGCAGCCCTCAGTTTTAAAATGGGGGCAAGTGAAACATTGTCATTTAATCCAGGGAACCTGTTGGCTTCAAGAATGATTTGCCAATATAGTTCCCAATATTCTATCTTTGTTTCCCACAACCCACCCCTCTCATCTTTCGGTATCTCTTCAATAATAAAAAAATTGTATTTGGCTAGGGGACAAGTGAGTGTGTGCTTGTATAGTGCGTTAGTTGTTTTCTTATTTTTTATGTCGTTGATGTGTTCATATATTCTTCTTCTAATCTTTCTTTCAGTTTTGCCAACATAAAAACTCGAACAAACTTTACATAACGCAATGTATACCACTCCTATGGAATCACAAGTACTGTGAGACTTAGCCTTAATTTCCATTCCCCTCGCTTCAATAAAAACACTGGTATTGTCAACCAACCAGGAACATTGTGCACACATTTTACATGAAAAAGTACCAAAAGGCTTAACAGTATTCTTTTTCACAATTGGTATGGGCAACAAACAATCTTTTAAATTACGTCCCTTTCTAAAAATAACTCTAAGGGGGGTTGTGCCTTGTAGTCCTAAATCACTAATTCTAGTGAAATTGTCCCATTCTTTAATGAAAGTGTTCTGAATAATGCCACCATCTCCACTGAAATCAGTAATAAAAGCTCTATTGTATTTTTTGTCAGTGTTGGTGGCAATGTTCAAACCTTCTATAGTGTTTGTACTGTCACCAGGTAGAGATTCTACACTTCCCTTTCCTAAGATGGGTTGAAATCTGTTTTCCCTACCTTTAACTACTTCATCTTTAATCCTTGTAATAAGGTCTAAGGGATAACCCCTGTCTAGAAACATTTGGACCACAAATTCAATTTCCTTATGAAAATCACAGTCATTAGAGGTCATTCTTGAAATCCTAACGAACTGACCTTTCACAATGCGTCTTTTCTGATGGACAGGATGTCCACTGGTGAAATGTAAATAACAATTGGAAAAAGTGTCCTTTCTAAAAATCCTTGATTTGAAGTGGTTACCATCCTTACTTAAAGTGATATCTAAATAGTTAATTTCTACAAGGCCAATTACATGTGTAAATTTTAAGAATTCGGTAGTATTACCAATATAACATAAAAAATCTTCTAATTTGTCCCTCGTGTCTGTCCATAAGATAATGATATCGTCAAGGTAGCGTTTGTATAAACACCAACTGTCCTTGTAGATACTGTTGAAAATAAAATTATTTTCCCAGGTATTAAGTACCATGTTAGCAAAAATGGGAGAGCATCTTGCTCCCATTGCTACTCCACTCTTTTGTTGGAAATATTCTCCTTGAAAAAAAATATAATTGAATTTGAGCACCATCTCCATCAAAGTGATACAAGTGTAAATATCATTATCAGATATATCACCAGGACATCTAATGGCTTCCTCAAACCATTCCAATCTAATGTCGTGTGGAACAGAGCCAAACAAATCCACTACATCAATGGTCACAAAAATAAGATTTTCTTTAAACAAATCATTGTTAACATTCTTTAAAAAATCCCAAGAGTCTTTTAAAAAAGAATTGTGTTTCACCAAAGATTGTTTTAATTTGGAATCAATATATTTGGCCAAAGGAAAAATAGCTGAACCTTCAGCAGCTACTATCGGGCGCACCAGATGGGAGTATTTGTATATATTTCTATGACTGATAGACAGCTTCATACACCTTACTTTTATTTCTATGTATATACATGTATCTTTTCTTCATTTTTTTATCTTTTTTGAGTGTCTTATTCTCTTACCTCATCCCTTGTTTTATGACTATTACCCTAGGGATTATATCTAATACATTACACACATATATGGTTGGATTCAATTCATGTATTTGTGTTGAGGTACGAACCTCAGATCTATATGTCATTATTCATTATTCATGAGATGTTGCGCTATTGGTCCATTTGAATTGTTCAATTTCACTATAAATATATGTGCTTGTCTATGTTCAAGGTCTCTGTCTGATGAAGTCTGTTGTATTTGACGAAAAACGCTGTGTGACTGTTTTGCGTTTCACGTCTTGTGGAGTTTGTGATTTACAATAAACCTGTTTTTTCATCTCAGCTGCCCAGTGCTCGACTCTTCCTCTATTCAGTGCTTTTGGTTTGTTTACTGGCTGGCGTTTTTTCTGCACTGATCTTCTATTCCTTTTGCTTACTAGTTGTTTTGATATGGAAGGAGAGGAGAGTTTTTCCACCGACTCCCCGGTACATCAGGAAGTGCATTCCATCAAGGTGAAAGAGGTTTCTGCACTCATTGGTCAGCTGAGTCAGCTGGTGGCTTTACTGACTCCTTTATTTGATTCACTCATTCGTAGCAGTGGCATGTCCTCGCTACCTGGGAATCAACGCGCTTTTATCCAAAACGGGCAACCTAATGGTGGTGTGACTGGTGGGGCTTTTGGAAGGTTGCAATCCAGCCCTGTGGGAACCATTGATCGTGGGGACAACTTTCCTCACATTTTACGTAATGTTAGCAACAATGAAAACACAGGCGAGGTTAATGAAACGTGAAGGAGAGAAGGCACCACTCTGGATCAGCAAGGTGACTTTACAGTTACTAGTTCAACTTTAAAAGACTGGCTTAAGCAAAAAGGAGACCTAGGTGACTGTTTGATTAGAAATGATGGTTACGTTGTTACCTATGCCTGTAATTTAAATACATTGAATGGTTTACTATTCAAATACAAAATTTTAAACATTGACAACATGTATTTGAAGGAATGTTTACACCAGAAATTGGTTCCTAAGGGCTTACGTGTATTTAAATTTCCGAACAATGTTATAGCTGGGTCATCTTTTCAGACTTCACTTTTGCACATGTTTGACAACTGGGGTTTTGACCTGTTAAGGGCGATTATAAAAAATAATGAAGAAGAAATGGCTTTACTTATGAAGGAGATAGAGGTTACTAATGAGCGTATTACAAATGACTTTCTATTCACTGTTGACAAAGAAAAGAGAAAATATTATGATTTAAGGAAAGTTATAGACTCTAAATGTGACCAAATATTAGAAAGGAAGAAGAGGAAAATTAACAGGGACACTTTTGAGTAGCAAAACCATGTGCATTATCCTAAGCCTAGGGGTAATTTTAATTATGCTTCTAGGGGTGTTTTGGAAAGAAAAGTTCCCATTCAGGATTCTGATTACTACTTGGAAGATCAGGTAGACCCTTTAGAATTTCCCCCACTCCGGAGATCGGAAAGAATAAGGAATCAGAGGGAAGGGAATTTTCAACAGAGCGAATGGAGGAGGATTGGGAAGAGGTAACCTTTCTATTAGACACACATTTTGGACCTGAATCTGGTGTGAGCTAAAGTGTATATATATTTGTATATATTTCTGTGACTGATAGACAGCTTCATACACCTTACTTTTATTTCTATGTATATACATGTATCTTTTCTTCATTTTTTTATCTTTTTTGAGTGTCTTATTCTCTTACCTCATCCCTTGTTTTATGACTATTACCCTAGGGATTATATCTAATACATTACACACATATATGGTTGGATTCAATTCATGTATTTGTGTTGAGGTACGAACCTCAGATCTATATGTCATTATTCATTATTCATGAGATGTTGCGCTATTGGTCCATTTGAATTGTTCAACTTCACTATAAATATATGTGCTTGTCTATGTTCAAGGTCTCTGTCTGATGAAGTCTGTTGTATATGACGAAAAATGCTGTGTGACTGTTTTGCATTTCACGTCTTGTGGAGTTTGTGATTTACAATAAACCTGTTTTTTTATCTCAGCTGCCCGGTGCTCGACTCTTCCTCTATTCAGTGCTTTTGGTTTGTTTACTGGCTGGCGTTTTTTTTGCACTGATCTTCCATTCCTTTTGCTTACTTCCATGGTTGTATATTTAGCTACATGTTCAAAATGTAAAGGATTCTATGTCGGAAAGAGCTCAAGGTGTTTAAAAGATCGCATCATTGAACACAGGTCTGATATGAAAAGAAATATTCCATCCAATGCATTGGCACAGCATAGAATAGAGAAAGGTAGTTTTCATAATTTTAAATTTAAAGTATTGGAGGTTGTATGTAAGAATTTAAGCATGGGTGATCAAAATAATAAGCTAGATATAGCTGAATACAGATGGATAATAAGACTAGCAGCAGATAGAATACCAGGGTTAAATAATAGAATAACACTTAAACCTATGTTAGATTTCAGGCAGAAGCAATATAGATAGTTAGACACTCTACTATCTATGTACATACTAAATATATATATATATATATATATATATATATATATATATATATATGCATGTTAGGAAGTTAGAAATGTATGTTATATGTATAACAGCATTATTCACCTGTGCATAAAATGCCAGTTGTACTGGTATTGGCCTTTGCAAACAACTCCAAGTCATAGCCTTGAACTATGACTCAGTATAGTTTTCTGCAGCATACTTCTGTTGTATCACTTAACAAAGAGTCCAACAAAAATCTTGGATTCTTCCTCACACCATCTGTGTGTTGTAAATATATATGTTATATATATATATATATATATATATATATATATATATATATATATATATATATACACATAGAGAAAGAGAGAGAGATTATTTGTTACATCCATTTTGCCATAAGAGGCACCTAATTTTCTTGCAAAATGTTAACTGAAGTGTGTATTAAGGTGCTCTACTAAGACCGGAAATATAACTTCTATCTTCTCAGTAAGGCTTTTCTTCCTGACAACACAGCCTTTTTTATTAGCAAAAGTGCTAACAAAGTAATTGAATGACCATTACTGATAGTGAGTCACACATGCACAGCATTACATAGCCAATGGTCTTAATGCTCAAGCCTTACAATCTGCCAAGGAGCCATTGCCAGCCTGATAATTCCCCTATCAACAATTCCTCAGGGCTGTCTGGTCTGTGGAAGGTCCTGAGACCTCCCCCCCTCACACTTACCTTGGCCTCCTTTACCTTTCCTGCCTTCCACTTACATGACTGCGACAACCTAGCCTAACCTGTCTATCTTACCTGGAGTAGAAGGCAAAAAGCTGAAAAACAGTGGGAAAAAACAGGAACTTACATATCCCTAATGTGACCACCTTTGCAGGTCAGCAGATACCTTAACTACCTTACAGCTGACCCTAAACGGACTGGCAACAATCCCACTGCTTTTACGAGGGGATGGATTGGGTGGGAAAAGTTGCCAAGGTAGAGATTGAAAAGACTGATCTGCTTTGTTCCCAGCCTTTTTAATCCCCTACAAGAACAGTCCAACCCACCTTAACCCTCCTGACTATCCTATCCCTATCTGTTCCCCACACCCCACCCCCAAATCCTGAGGGTGAGCTGACCTGCCTTGGACAAATGACAGCTTGGTGTGACTGGCTTGCCAGCCATTGTTGTCCAAGACTGGTACAGCTCTTCCTGCCTTTACTAAAATAGCAAAACCATAACCATACTTTGTCAAATACCTTACCTTGTCCATTGATGCAACACAGGATGTTAACTCATGTACCACATTTATATAATCAGTTCAGCATATTGTTCATAATTTTTCATGCTATTTATATACACATGCCTTTGTTTTGCAGTCTGCATGGCTGTTTATATTTCAGGAAAAAGCGTGGTCATTGCTGTTCATCACATAAACAAGCTTTGCTTGTCGTGTAGGCGGTCATTAATCTCAGCCAAGATGTATGTAACGTGTTTATGATGTGCAAAAGATAATGGATAGTTATTTCTAAATTTAACCCCAATTGAACCAGATGTGCTGCTGTTGGGAACATAATTTAAAGACCATGATGCCTGAACCATTAAAGAAAATTGTCTAACTCAATTTCAGTATTGTTCTATTATTTTGAATGACAGCTCAAAGGAAATGGATATGTAAGAACCGAAATACTGTTTTCTTTTCAACAAAGTACAAATATGAAGCAATATATTTTTCCTGTATGTCTAATATTATTTTCACAGTAAGGTAACAGTAAGTAATTTTAAGCATAGCATAAATGCAGTCAACAAGATAATAGTATGAAAGAGTACTTAATCCAGTAATTGTCTCCCCAAAATGTATTTCTTGAAATCTAATTAATTTTATTAGGACAGCAAAATTAGTCTTTCATGGATTAGGTACTGATAATCATTTAATGTAATTTACAAGTGAGATTCCCTCTTGGTATCCATGCAGTAAAACAGAAAAGTATGCATCTAGTTGTTGATTTAACTGATTTAAAAATAACCATCTTCAGTTGAAAATGTGTAATTTTTACTTAGAAAGTGTTTACTGCATTGGTAATATTACTGTTATCTGAATGTACTGTTCCACAATTAATATAATCTAGTAAGCCTTATACAGCACATCACTGTCAATATTTCTGTTAGAAAGTAATAATAAAATATGTATTGCTAATAGCACATAGTTGTAAAAAAGATGGAAATTATAATCTGATTAATAAACTTATATTACTCTTCCAGAATTTATTCTTGCAAGACTTAAAGTGTGCTTATCAGAACTTTTTGAAACACAAATCTTTTGCTAAACATAGATTTATCACTGCAGATGTCAAAGTTAGTTATAGTTTGTTGAAATTTTCAGATACCAATATATAATTAATGCACAACAAAATATAATGTCATGGTGTTGCTTAGAATGTTGTTACTATGGTTGCACTGTTTGTTTCATAAACTAACTTACATTTCAAGTAATTAACAAGTTTATATAATTTAGGAAAGCCTAATGACACTCTTTTATGGTAGGAAGGGAATTGCAAAACACATAGGGGGGAATTTAATAAAGCCTACTCAGACTTATTTTCTGTATAGGCATAGTGGCACACTGCTTACATGAAAGTAAGCAGATGTGCCATTCAGTAAATGGAGCTGAGGGGAATGCATGTGCGTGCGAACATGGAAGTGTCCATGCCATACAAATCACCTCATAAGCAGATGGAATGCATGCAAATAAGTCAGATAGAGTGATACAGCAAGCAGATAGGTAGTTGTGCGAACCCCGTGTTGGTGTCCATAATATACATGGAAAAAGTCCATGTACAGGATGTAAAAATGACACTAGGGGCTGTAAAATTGTACATACAGTAGCAGAAATAGTATGGAGGACACAATTATGTGCAAAAGTAACCACTGTGTGTCCAAAACTGCATGGAAAATAATGTAAAATAATTTTATTTTTTTAAATACCATAGCAATGTTTGTCTGATGCACTGCAGTGCGCAAACATGCTGTTATGTAAAAAAATATAAAAAAAATTGTAAAAAACAGAATTTGTGAGTATGCGACATGAATGCAGTATAGGACCCTGTGTGGGGTATGTACAATGTATCACTGCCGTGGTTGCTAATGAGGCAGGGCCTGAAACCGTGTAGTTTCCAGGTACTGTGCACTAATCTGTATGCAAATGAGCTGGGGTTACTGAATAGCAGAAATGGGTATCTGTGTCCGCAGATCCCATCTGTGTAGGCACAGAAGCTTGTTGGTGTCCACAGAAAAGGTAGCTGACATCAAACGGGTGGGGGTCTGCAAACTTCTAAGCTAACTGGAGCTCAGTAGTGCCTGTTTGTGTGGCACTCCACTCTGCTCAGCAGGAGCATGTTTCTGGTGACTGCTATGTTTTGTTTACTTTTGGGGAATGTGTTTCAGTGGGTATGAGTGTATTTGAGTGTGTTTGAGAGGTGTGTAGCCATGCTGAATGTGTCCTTTCTTGGGGGTGCGTCTGTTCACTGCTAAGCCTTATTTATCTGTGCAACATGAGTTTGTGCAGTGTGCTTCAGTGCTCAGCAAGGAAAGCTGTAAAAAAAAAGTTGATGAGAAAGCCAATGATAAATTAATTACTGATGAGCCCTGTTTCACTTAAACTAGGACCATTAAACCCCTTAATGATATACTTGGCAGGTGGAATGCATCATAGGTAGCCTATCACACAGGCTACACCTACAGCAGAGCATTATAACATATGCATACACCCTACTGCTGCTGATGCTGACCCTAAGCCTAGACTGAGAAGGCGAAGAGTGTTAAGGCCCAGGGTAACATACCAGGAGCTACACGAGCTGGAGATTGTAGAGTGCTATAGGATGGATAGGGACATACTACAAGACTCATTGAGGTCTGCCGACCTCAACTCAGACCCGTAGCCAACAGAGGAGAACCCATCCCAGTGGAAACAAAGTTATGTGAAGCCTTTAGGATACTAACTACAGGTACTTTCCAAAGACAAACTGGGGACATGATGGGGGTCTCACATGCATCTGCTTCCAGGGTACTCCAGCAGTTTCTGAATGCCAAGCTACCACATGTCAGTGAGCACATTTATTTTCCCCACACCCCCTGAGGAGAGAGCCAGCAGCATGCAACTATTCAACCATGTAGCACACTATTTTGAGGTACTGAGTGCCATAGATTGCAGTCATGCACACATCAAGGGGCACCACCTGGTGAAGAGGGTACAATCTATGTCATTCACAAGGGGTACCACTCCATCAACTGCCAGGTCATGTGCAATTCCCAGGGCATTATCATGAATGTGTGTGCTGGCAGCCCTGGCAGTTATCATGACTCCCATATCTGGCATGCATCACAGCTATACCAGATGTTTGCTAGGGGGAGCATCCCCCATGGCCATTTACTTGGGGATGCTGGCTATGCAATGGAACAGATATGCACACATACCCACTGAAGAACACCATGATGAGACACACTCACAAGCCAGGAATATCATAAAGCATGTGTTTGGGCTGTTGAAGTCACGATTCTGGTGCCTTGCTATATCTGGTGGAGCCTTGCAGTACTCTCCAGTCATATGTGCACAGATGTTCACAGTATGTGCCATGCTACACAGTATGATCCTGTGGAAACATCTGCAGCAGGATAAGCAAAGGAAGGGATACACAGCCCCCCACCAGTGCCTAGATCACTACAGCTGCACCCACAGGAGGAATCAGAAGAGGAGCTCTTTGAGGCTGTCCCTGAAGGCAGACATAGGCATGCCAAATATGCCCTGGCCTTGGCCAAGAGACAATGCACATGCACTGACAACCTAAGGCCCAGGGGATTGACACCTTACTCTGACTTGCTTACATATTAATAACAATGATGTCAGCCAGCCCAACCAACCTCTGCCTCACCATGTATTGGCTGTGGACTGCATACATCAGACAGAGTCAACCCCAAACTACAGGGTTGCCAACTGCTGCATTCACAAGGTAAGTCACTCTCCTGTACACCACTTGTAAGGGATACTACAATATGGTAGCATATGTATGGACCTGTCGTATGTATGTAAGGGAATATAGTGGGATATATGTAGTGTGCTAATGGGCTACTTGCAGAGATCTATAGTGGGCTACCGGGCTACTTGTACATATCTAACAGCCACTTGGGACAACAGCTACTTTGTTCACTAGTATGTGCCCCATAATATCCAGTAGGCCACATGACTAGAAACTCCACAACATTATTCAAGGAAGATGCAAAACAGTGGGGTCACAGGACAGTCACACAACTGTCTATGCCAGCAGAGCATAGGTTGGTCATCTACCACCCCAAACACATCAGTGTTGTAATACAACTGCTGTAAGTGTATGTCTGCAATGATACACCAACAGACCAGACAATTCCTCTATCTTTTTGATAGTGTGTGGAATGAAACCTCTCTGTCTGGAGGCTGGTGTGGCTCACTTGGCCAGGGACAGTAGTAGCATGTGTGATGGTGCTGATGGTTCAAATCTGGCAGCATCCAACATCTTTTGCATGTGAAGCATTCATATCATGGTAGTCCTACAGACTGTCATAATTCCTCAATCTGTTACTGCAAGAAAGCTGGATAAAGACAGAGTGAATGGGGGCACAAGGGCCATACCTACATACAGACGTTACACACAGTCTGAGTAACCTATCATGTGGCTAGTATAACAGTAGGCTGCAACAGGTCAGATTAGCTGTAGGAAGTAAAGGCCATCACCTAAATGTATCAGCAGGTACAACAAGTCAGTGAACACTGTTTACAATATAATACCAGAAAACCACAAATGTATGAGGAACACAGCAGACATATGGGGTGAAATGCTGGACATTCTGTAAAAACATGTACCAGGAGAGGTATGCAGACTGTCACCCTGTGTTTGGTGTTACATCATACTGCCCAATGTCTTAGAGCAAGAAAACCTGGCCAAAGCCATAAATAAAAGTGGGACCAAGGCCCACAAATTTGGACAGGTTTTAAATATTTGCACCTACAAATATAGAATGTCAATAGAATAACAGATCTTGCATTAGCATGACTCTCCTGATGTGCATGTAGTCTGAAACTCAAATGTTTGTCATTATATATTTACTACAATCTTCACTGATTTGCCACTAATTTGCCAGAAAACCGCAATGTTATGTGAAATGGGCCAAAAACATGAGGCAAAAGTGTGGGCAGTCTGTGAAGCTCTGTACAGTTATGAAATATGAGTCACGTAGTAAGGTCAGCAAACAGACGGGGAATGCCTTAGATGATATCAGGGAACTGCAGTACTGTGGAAGAAGGAGCAGCAGGCAATGCCATGCAGCACATAATAATCCCGGACTGGAGAACAGGTTGCTCTGGCTTGGAGTTACGTTGTAAGTACTGACAACCATACTGTGCATGCGCCTACACTTAGCTAATTTGAGCCCAAGTCTGTTGTCTCTACTGCCCAAATGCCTGCTATGTGGAAATATGTCTATATATACATACAGCTATGTACACATATCTGTCTCTCCCCATCCAATTCACACTGGATTAGTGTCTCTATCAGTGCACACACACACACACACACACACACACACACACACACACACACATATATATATATATATATATATATATATATATATATATCTATAGGACTTCCACGGTGGTGCAGCGGTAGCATTGTTGCCTCACAGCAAGAGGTTCTCCCATTCGATTTTCGGCTGTGGTGTGGAGAGAGCCTTGTTTGTGAAGTCTGCATGTCCTCCACGCGGTTGGGTGTCCATTCGAAAGACATGCGTAAATGGGCATGCCTTTGTTGAAAGTTGAATGTCAAGCTGGCACCTCGGCGTTTGTGAAAATCTACTGTCAATCATTAGCAGACCGGAGTTAGGCTGTGGTGACCCCTAACCAGGAAAAGCCGAAAGACAACAACAACAACATATATAAAATAACAAGATGTATATATAGCTATATAAAGTACAATGATACACTGACTACCCACATACATCTATACAACGCATTTACATTACTTACAAACACAACTGCATTTAAGAAGGCATCCCTGTTATACACATTTATATAGACACGGCTGGGGGATGTGCAAATGTCTCCACATATGCCAGAATGCTGGAGTTATCCACACACACACACACACACACACACACACACACACACACACACAAAACACAACAGCTGTCCAATGGCACCAGACCAAGGCCACAACAGTAAATAATCCACTCACCCAGAGACTCCTGTGCCTGCAGGCTGTCACGCTGTAGACAGACATAGATACACATGTGATGTATGATGGGTGCAATGCATGCCTTGCACAGGCCATATTGTCCCTGGCCACATGTTCGCATATCAAACTGCAAACAGCCTGATATGACAAGACTGGTAAGTGTACATACATAGCAGGGATATGACCAAGTATCTCACCCCCTAGGACACTAGATACAATAACAGTACCAAGCAGTATGACTCTGCAGGCCACACATGTCTAACACAAGGCCACTTTGTGTATTCCGAATATACTGTACCTGCAACAACAAATACAACACACATAACCTGTGGTGCATGTGATAGGTACTGTGAGCTGTAGTGTGTAATACTAGATAGGTAGGAGTTTTTATCTCACATTGTCCAACTGTGTGTGTGTGTGTGTGTGTGTGTGTGTGTGTGTGTTTATCAATATATCCCTTCACAGCACTGTGGACAAACCCATATGGGCTGTATCCATGCAATAGTATGCATTTTATTGTGCTGTGACTGGCTGCTGGCCTCTAAATTCCGTCTTGTACAAGGCCTCCAGATGTCATTCATCTTAACGGCAGTGACTGACAATCTAACAACAGATAAACTCTGTGGCAATGCAATAAGTTCTGCAAGTTATAGCTATAGTGTGTGCAAGTAGGTAGATAGGAGTTGCAGTGTCACATCACCCAACTGTGTGCGTGTGTGTGTGTGTGTGTGTGTGTGTGTGTGTGTGTGTCTGTGTGTCTGTATGTGTGTGTGTATGCGTGTGCGTGTGTGTGTGTGTGTGTGTGTGTGTGTGTGTGTGTGTGTGTGTGTGTGTGTGTGTGTGTGTGTGTGTGTGTGTGTGTGTGTGTGTGTATGTATGTGTAAATATATTCCCATGCAGCACCTCAGACAAGCCTGTATGGGCTAGCTCTGCTCAATGGTTAAGCATGTTTATGCCCAGTGACTAGCTGCTTGCCTCAACATACACCTTCTGTACAAGGCCTGCTGATGTCAACCACCTTAAGAGCACAGGCTTACAATGTCATATCAGGTAAACAGCATTGCAAATGCAATAGGTACTGTGTACTACTAGATAGGTAGGAGTTCTACTCTCACAGCATCCAACTTGTGTTTGTGTAAATATCTCACCTTGCAGCACTAAAGACATGCCCATGTGGCATACTCCTGTGCATTGATTATGCATTTTATGACCCTGTGACTAGCCACTGGCGCTAGATTTCCCTCCTCTACATAAACATAATTGATGTACACCACCATCTAGAGTTGCACATGCAGAATACCCAGGTGACATGTAACACGGGTAGTAGAGTGTGTCACAGGGTATGAAAGCATGATGACCCTGATTGTCGCCAGTGTCTCTGACACACTGTTCTACACACATGCACCTAGGGAGCAATGCAGGTATATTGGCATATCTTGCTGATGTCATATCTCTGCTCTGCTGCCTTGCCATCTTGAACCGCTCAGACTCCTGGGACAAAACCACACTAGGTCCATGACACACCTGTCATTCGGTACCACTACCACCAATGTACCATCAGGCAGCAAAGATACACAGCATTTAATGTGTAGTCCTGACACATACCAGCATACAATAACTGCCGTAGCCCACAACAGCTGTCATGGCATAACACTACTGCACAACACAAACACATGTAATGTTATATAGTCACCCTGTGCATCAGACACATATATGCAGGTCCCCACATCGGTTTCATGGATGGCAGGGCTGTGACACTGGTATCATCACATGCAAAGGGTGTTATGTGGGGGTGCCATAAATCCAGGCTGTGGGAAACAGTTGACAGCATGTGTGTGAGTTAGGAAGGGGTGCTGGTTAGATGGGCCATAGAGAGGTTCCATGTGTGTCTGTAGGTGACCTTCATGTAACAGTGGTGTTGGAGTGTGTGCATGTACACAGTCAAGCCCAATGCTATCCCTACAAATGTGTATGGTGGAGAGCTTTGGACTGTACAATGTAGAGTGGATAGTTCACCATCTCCAGCCATGGACACAGGAACTGGCTTCACCAGGAGTAGCACGGGCAGCATCAGTGACTGCTGCCTGCTGGGCCTGTGCCCTCCATGGGACCACCCAGAACCATGTGCCCATGGGCTGCCATGTCATGGTGTGAAAAGCACACTTCACTGTGTAGCACTGGAGGTACTGCCACTATGGGAGCGTGAGTGTGTATGGCCGCATGGACTCTCAGCAGATGGTGTTGCTGGCCTGAGTCCATATACAGACCTGTTCCCCATAAGCAGTTGCTTGCATTTTGTAGGTAATGATCATTAACAGGTACTTGCCTCTGCACCAATATGTGGCTCTGAATTGTTAATTGCATCCAAAACAGCTTAATTTCACTTTCATTAGCCACTGACATGGTACCACAATGCAATATATAAGGCCTTCATGTAGGCCTTGGCTCCTTTCTTCATTTTTGAGATGGACATTACTGAGGTGTGGAGACTACAGCATCGCAGAGGGTAAGTACAAATACTGTCCACTGTACAGATATATGATGTATGTCCCACAGCTGTGGCTCATATGTTTTGGCAGTTCACTGGCAAACATTGTAGGTTGAAGTCTGTAAGGGGAGAGAGACATGCGAGTTTCACACTTCATACCCATTAGAATCTGCATGTTATTGCAGTAGCTGCTATTCTATCAACGTACTATCTTTGAAGGGGCAAACTGTGAAACATGTACCTATCTCTGAGCCTTTGACCAACTTTATGTGTGGTTGTGTCCAGATCCCTTGTTATAGGGGATTGGGTGGTATGGTCAGTCTGTAGCAGCTACTTTAACATACAACTGAATATGGTTCAGTCTGCAGCTGCTGCTAGAGCCCAGGACAGAAAGGGGGAAGTGTGACCACTTTGGAAGCCAGCAGACTATACGTGTGACTGTGGCAGCAGTGGCAGCCCTGTCATTATAGCCCAATCAAGGCATGTGTTTAAGGTAATCTGTTATGCAACAGTACCAATAGCAGAGTAGTAGGCGACATATTGTCAGGGTATACGAATATGTGCAATGTGTCCCCACCTGCAGGCCTTTGACTGGCAAAATCATGTAGCAGATAATTCAGTAGCGGTATGTTATGGGGATTAAAAGTGCATGACTTAGTCATTACTTGCTCTCTTCACAACAATGTAATTGAAGTGCAACACATTGGATTCAAACCAAGGACTGTGTGTGGCAAAATGTACTATAAGCAAGGTTTTTAACAGACTGAGCTACTGATGCAATGGTACAGCAGATGTATTTGCCAGATATATGTGCAGACATATGGGCTGTGACACATATTTTCTGCATCCATCAGTATGTGCATGGCTTTAAAAGTCAGTTGTTCTGCAGCAGCATCCCAGTTGAACATATGTACTGTGCCATTAATGCCTTAGTGGGTGTGTTTAAAGATGTTGCAGCTAAAAGGAAAGCTTTACCTGCTAGCCTGGGCATCACATACTGCCATTATAATGTATTTGGCTGTATAATGGTGTACTTTTGGAACAGAGTCCAAGGTACAATCCCATTTTTCACATTAGGTTTGATTTCAGTGTGTCAGTGACAATCAGTATGTATTAATGGAAACACTTGTTTTAATTAAGAGCTGTGTAGCCTAGTGGGTTAATGCAGTAGGCTGTAGTTATTATGAGCCTGGGTTTGGTACATGGCAGGAGTGATTATTTTGTACATGTGTCTAACATTGTGAGAAACACATGAGTTCATTAAGGCACTTTAAAGCTCATTTAAGTGGGTTTGTGCAGTGTGGCACTCTGCTTAGCTCTTGCTAAAACATGTATTAAAAATTATAAAGAAAAGAAAAAGGGGGTGATAGGATAGTGGTGAAATGGGGCAAGCAGGTGGAAAAATACAGTAAAAGGCAGGTAGGGATGTGCAGGAAGGGTGTAGGACAGAACAATAGCTTTCCATGTCTAGTGCAGCAGCAGCTGTGCATTGTGACAGATTTTGTGGGTGAATTTGTAATCGTAAACCCCAGAGAGAGAGAGGACAACATAAATGTGTTGACAAGCTAATTGGACCAAATTAGTTGTGTCCTGTGGACACATGTGTGAAATGGAGAGCTATGTATGGGGTGAGTTTTTATTTTATTTTATTTTTTTGGGACAGGTTCCCATTTTTTTTTTTTTTATAAGGAGAGAGTGGAATGATTGGGAAGGGATATAGGTATGTGTGGGTAGGTAAGCTAGGTAAGAGAGGATGCAATTGCAGACAGACAAGACAAACAAGACAGTAGAAAGGAGCAGTGTGTGACACATGATGGGGTAAACACCTTGGATGGGGGAGTTGTTGTGGAATCTGAGGAGCATGTGCATCCAGATGGCAGCAGCGTGACTAATATCCACACCCATGGGCAGTTGATACTGCTCGTTCGCTGCCCAGAAGGTGACTGTGCTGGAGGCTGTGTGCCAGGGCTAGCCTACCCCACCAGTTGATCAGTGTGCCTTCAATCTGGCACAGGCGACATTCATAGCTCCAATGAATGATCCTGTGCACCATGGCCAGTACTTGGTGATGGGTGACTACCGCCCCTCTGCAACCACCCCCAGGGGGAGGCTGGGCCCAGTCCCTTGAGGTGGTTCCTCCCAAAGGTGGTGCAGGGGCAGTGAAGGGGGCACCACTGGCCTGGATCCCAGATGTACTAGGATCTGGTGCTATGGCCAGCTGAGGTAGGGAAGGTGGATCACTGGGAACCATCCTACCTGTCGTGCTGTGGTGATGGAGGTAAACAAATACATATAGGTTAGTTATGAACAAAACCAGTGTTAATAATAACAACATTCCAGAACATTGGAAACAACCCTGCTACACTTCAATACATATTATGTGAAACACAACAATAAATAACAGGACAATCAGCATTTTAACAGTATGTCAGTAACAGTTACAGCTATGTATTAGGGCATACGAATATGTGCAATGTGTCCCTACCTGCAGGCCTTTGACTTGCAAAACCATGTAGCAGATAATTCAGTAGCAGTATGTTATGGGGATTAAAAGTGCATGACTCAGTCATTACTTGCTCTCTTCACAACAATGTAATTGAAGTGCAACACACTGGATTCAAACCCAGGACTGTGTGTGGCAAAATGTACTATATGCAAGGCATTTAACAGACTGAGCTACTGAGGCAATGGTGCAGCAGATTTATTTGCCAGATATATGTGCAGACATATGGGCTGTGACACATATTCTGTATCCATCAGTATGTGCATGGCTTTCAAAGTCAGTTGTTCTGCAGCAGCGTCCCAGTTGAACAAATGTACTGTGCTACTAATGCCTTAGTGGGTGTGTTTAAAGATGTTGCAGCTAAAAGGGAAGCTTTACCTGCTAGCCCGGGTATCACATACTGCCATTATAATGTATTTGGCTGTATACTGGTGTATTTTTGGAACAGAGTCCAAGGTACAATCCCATTTTCCACATTAGGTTTGATTTCAGTGTGTCAGTGACAATCAGTATGTATTAATGGAAACACCTGTTTTAATTAAGAGCTGTGTAGCCTAGTGGGTTAGTGCAGTATGCTGTAGTTATTATGAGCCTGGGTTTGGTACATGGCAGGGGTGATTATTTTGTACATGTGCCTAACACTGTGAGAAACACATGAGTTCATTAAAGCACTTTAAAGCTAATTTAAGTGGGTTTGTACAGTGTGGCGCTCTGCTTAGCTCTGCGCAAACATGTGTTAAAAATTATAAAGAAAAGAAAAAGGGGGTGATAGGATAGTGGTGAAATGGGGGCAAGCAGGTGGAAAAATACAGTGAAAGGCAGGTAGGGATGTGCAGGAAGGGTGTAGGACAGAACAATAGCTTTCCATTTCTAGTGCAGCAGCAGCTGTGCATTGTGACAGATTTTGTGGGTGAATTTGGAATCATAAACCCCAGAGAGAGAGAGAGCAACATAAATGTGTTGACAAGCTTAATGGACCAAATTAGTTGTGTCCTGTGGACACGTGTGAAACGGAGAGCTATGTATGGGGTGAGTTTTTATTTTATTTTATTTTTTTGGGACAGGTTTACATTTTTTTTTTATAAGGAGAGAGTGGAATGATTGGGAAGGGATATAGTTATGTGTGGGTAGGTAAGCTAGGTAAGAGAGGATGCAATTGCACACAGACAAGACAAACAAGACAGTAGAAAGGAGCAGTGTGTGACACATGGGGTAAACACCTTGGATGGGGAAGTTATTGTGGAATCTGAGGAGCATGTGCATCCAGATGGCAGCAGCATGACTAATATCCCCACCCATGGGCAGTTGACACTGCTCGTTCGCTGCCCAGAAGGTGACTGTGCTGGAGGCTGTGTGCCAGTGCTAGCCTACCCCACCATTTGATCAGTGTGCCTTCAATCTGGCACAGGCGACATTCATAGCTCCAATGAATGCTCCTGTGCACCATGGCCAGTACTTGCTGATGGGTGACTACCGCCCCTCTGCAACCACCTCCAGGGGAGGCTGGGCCCAGTCCCTTGAGGTGGTTCCACTCAAAGGTGGTGCAGGGGCAGTGAAGGGGGCACCACTGGCCTGGGTCCCAGATGTACTAGGACCTGGTGCTATGGCCAGCTGAGGTAGGGAAGGTGGATCACTGGGAACCATCCTACCTGTCGTGCTGTGGTGATGGAGGTAAAACAATACATATAGGTTAGTTATGAAAAAAACAGTGTTAGTAATAACAACATTCCAGAACATTGGAAACAACCCTGCTACATTTCAATACATATGATGTGAAACACAACAATAAATAACAGGACAATCTGCATTTTAACAGCATGCCACTAACAGTTACAGCATGAGGCCAACAGTATAGGTAATTCAACAAGATATGTTAATATGCAACCATTTTAATACATAACAATAATCAAACATGCCACAAAATAAAACTTGTAGAACAACATATGTTAATAGTAAACTATAACCAATTTAATAACAATAATAAATATATGAAGATATGGAGTGGGGATGGAGATAATCACAGTCAATTAATACAATTATAGGCTATATAGTTGACAACAGTACTGCTATCTACTCTACAGGACTGCCCTTTCTTTATGTGTAAAAGTGCCCTATAGCTGCTGTAGCATGTACCTACCTCTCAAGCTATCCGCATGGGACAGTACTGGCAAGTGGTAACAACCACAGGTACACGACTACACAGAACACTTGCACATCAGGTGGACCTACAGAATTACCAAGGTGTACTGTTGGTTGATGTAGTGTTACTTTGCTATTTACATACTCTTGTCAATAATACATCTGTGACAGAGGAGTTATACACTAGTAATTACATTCCATGAGAGCATGACACTTGAGACACATGTATGTGTACAGTACAGAGGGTGAACAAATATCATGCCTTGATGACTTGCTTGGCAGGCATGGAGGTAGAACCCAATAACAGTGACTACAGAGGACATCTGCATCAAATGTATTAATTGACTGTGGCAACCTTTAACAGACACTCCAGGCATGCAGCCATACCAAAGTTTACATATTTTATTTATTTTATTTTATTTTATTATCATATTAATTTCATAGGTTCATAGGTGTTTACTAGGCTAATGAACACAATGAGCTTTTTAAGCCAAGCCATGCATCCTGAATTTCTGACAAGTTCTGATACCCTTGTTAAGTGTAAGGATGTGATGGGAGATGAACCACTTACAGGTTACCTGGTATATTAGAGACATAAGCACCAAGCCAGGGATGAATTTCTGGTTTCCCATCCAATTGTCCAAGTTGCACTTGAATTCGGTTACGTAGAAACTCTGCTTCACATGGATGGGGGGGGTCTGTTCCACAGATGGGAAGTGTCTGGGATACATACCTATCTCTCCAGAAGGTCCTATTTATATCACAGGCAAGGTTTAAGTCTTTAGAATGGGTAATTATGGTGCTGTTTGTTTTGTGGATATCCAGGAAATCCATCAGAGTGGGGTTTGACAATGCCCTGTATGCCAGGCATAGATCTCCTCTCAAAAGTCTGTAGGAGACAGAATACAGGGATAGGGCCTTGAGGTGGACTTCATAGGACATTTTACTTATGCCCTACATTTTTTGTGAGGGACCATTGTGGACATTCCTATTGTTGGATATGCCCAGTTAGGTACATACCAAAGGGGGCATTGTACTCAGTGGTAAATCTGATGAATGCTGAGTACAGTGGGACAATAACTTGCTTGGACTTAGATGCCATACCTTTGTTTATAAGTTGTGCAACATAGAATGATTTCCTCACCACTGTAGACACATGATGGTCAAAGACTAGATTACTATCTATGCATGTCCCTAAGTCCATGATTACTGGGTCAGTTCTAAGATGTGTGTTGTCAATATGATAGTTACCAGGGATGGATGACTTCCCAAAGAATACTATTATGCATTTTTTGGCATTTAGTTTTAGTCCATGGCTCTGACACCAGTTGTTTGCCTGTGTCAGCCCCTCCTAGAGAACATTTATGTCAGTTTGAGATGCAATGACAGCTCCTAGTTTGCAATCATCTACAAATTTAATAAGCCAGAGATCACTGACATTGGCCGTAACTTCAGAGAAGTAAATGCCAAAAAGGAGAGGTCAATGACTGATCCCTGAGGGAGTCTACTTGTGAATGGCCTCTTTGTAGAGGTGTGCTCTCCAATTCTAACTTCCTGGGTCCAGTGTTTGAACCAGCTGGCTATCCACCAGCTGACATATGGGTTTGTACCTAACCTCTTGAGTTTATCAACAATGCCCAAGTGGGGTATTGTGTCAAATGCCTTGGCCAAGTCAAAGTAGGCAGTGTGAATGATTTTGCCCTCATCAGTTGCTTTGGTGACCTTCTCAAAGAAATCCATCAGGTTGAGTAGGCATGACCTGCCCTTGACAAAACCAAACTGGGTTGGGTTCAGTGTCTGGAGGTATACTATATCTCTATTGATCATCTCCATGATAATTCTTTCCATGGCTTTACATATAAGACTAGTGAGACTTATGGGTCTGTAATTCCCAGGATTGGTAAATGGTCCACCTTTGTGCAGAGGGATGACTGTTGCCTTTCTCCATTCATGAATCAAGAATCCTGTTTGGAGGCTACAGTTGAATAATAATTCCAGAGGACACGATAGGTCATGTTTCATGCTATTTAGAAGGCATCCTGAGATACTGTCTGGGCCCATTGATGCAGTGTTGCTGGTCTGAGAGAAAGAACATTAAGGATCTCTTCCCTAGTGATAATAGGGGGAATTATATTTGATGATATTCCCTGAGGGAAGGTTGAGGGGAAGAGATGGCTAAAGTTTGAGCTGAATTTATCAGCCAGGAGGTTTGCTATATATTCAGGCTCAGTATAGGTTGCTCCATTTACAATGAGTTCTGCACACAACTGTGTATTGCCTTTGAGGTTGTGGACATACCAAAAGAAAGCTTTGTGATTGTCCTTGGCCTGGGAAGTCAAACTCAACTCAAATTTGGCTTTGGTTGACTTTATTTGTCCTTTGAGTTGTTTGCTTACTTTGATGGGAGTGCTTGTATCCTGCTGGGTGCTGCACCTCCTAATTTTTGCCATGATTTTCTTCCTCCTATTATACAGTCTATTGATTTTGTGATTCCACCAGGATGTCTTGTTTTTTGAGTTAGTTCTGTACTGCTTCCTGGTTGGTACAGCTGTCTCTATGCAGCTATTAACATGCTTGTACAGGGTTTCTATGAACAGTTCTGCATAGGCATCAGTGTTCTCAGGGTTTATGGGGGCTTGACATTCTGTCAGGTTCTCACTTAATAGCAGGAGGTTAGCCTTAGAATAATTCTTGAATATTCCAGGTTTAGCTGGGGGGGGGGGTCCAGGTTTTATTTTTACTTCAAAGGAGATCATTTTGTGGTAGATCATTTTGTGGTCTGACCTTACCAGGGAAGGCATTACAGTAAGGTGTTTGCAGCACTCTCCCATATTAGTGAGGAAAAGATCCAGTTTGGTTGCACCCCTAGTTGTTGTATTGACTATCTGATCCAGGAAGTTTGTTCATAGGTTAATAGGTCCATAGGTAGGTATTAGGCTATCGGTCCAAGGGCCTAAGTAAGCCTAGCCAACAAGGTTCCCTGTCTTACTCCACCCAAGAAAGTTATTTTCCTGTGCCACTGTCGAGCAGAGCCACAGAAGTGATCCCTGGGATGTATTTCCTATTTCCCAACCACTCATCAAGATTTTTCTTCAAGAGTGCTAATGAGGAATTTTACTTGACATAGATGGGTAGCTTGTTCAAGAGTATGGGAAGTCTCTGGGACAGGAATCTATCCCTCCAGCATGTCCTGTTTATTGTGGTGACAAGGTTTAGGTCCCTAGAGCATGTAGCTCAGAGGGATTGGGATTTCTTTAGGTGTAGCATGTCCAACAGCTCTGGGTTTGACATAGCTTTGTATGTTAGGCAGAGATAACCTCAGAGTACACGATATGCTATGGAGTAAAGCTGGAGTTTTTTGAGACCGTCAGTGTAGGACTTCTGTTTGAGGCCAGTAATCCTCAATGTGAGGTACTTCTGTGGCCTTTCCAGCTGCTGCAGATGTCTTGTGAGGTACATTCCAAAATGGGTATTGTACTCTATAATGGGTCTAATGAGTGTCAAATAGAGGGGAACGATGACCTCTTTTTTCCTGGTTGAGAACCCTTTTGTGATGAGGTGTGCCATGTAGAAGGATTTCTAACTACTGTGGTGATGTAATTATCAAAGGACAGACTACTGTCCACCTGCATCCCAAGGTCTCTTATCACACATTCGGAGTTAAGAAGACTTCCGCCTATGTAATAGTTCATGGGTACAGAGTTTTTACTAAAGGGGATGACAATGCACTTTTTGGCATTGAGCTTGAGGCCATGGCTTTGACACCAGGCATCTGTCTCAGTGAGGCCCTTCTGTAGGATGCCCACATCATTTGGGGACTCGACTATGGTTCCTAGTTTGCAGTCATCTGCGAACTTCATTAGCCAAAGGCTTTCTGTGTTAGCCTGTACTTCAGAGAAGTAGATACCAAACAGGAGAGGTCCCAGGACTGAACCCTGTGGTACTCCACTTGTCACTGGTTTGAAGTCAGATTTGGAGTTTGCAACTTTTACAGTGTGGGTTCTGTCAGTGAGCCAGTTGGCAACCCATCTTGTGACATAGGGATTTACACCTAGTTTAGTGAATTTAGCTATAATTCCAAAATGGGGGATGGTGTCGAAAGCCTTGGCGAGGTCATGATAGGCCGTGTGAACCGCCTTACCCTCATCTACAGCTTTGTTGACTGCCTAAAAGAAGTCGATCAGGTTCAGGAGGCATGATCTGCCTTTCACAAACCCGAACTGGGTTGAGTCCAGAGTTTGGAGGTTACCAATGTCCTTGTTTATAAGTTCCACGATGATACGTTCCATGGCCTTACAGACCAGGCTTATCAAGCTAATAGAATGATAGTTCCCGGGATCAGTGGTGGCTCCCCATTTGTGGAGTGGAATAACTGCTGCTGTGCGCCATTCAGTGGGCACAAAGCCTGACATGAGGCAATGATTGAACATGGTGCTTAGGTGGGGAGCCAGTTTGTTCTGAAGTTCATGTAAAACGCAGCCTGGGATGTTGTCCGGTCCCATGGATGCTGTGTTTTTGCCTTTAGAGAGTGCAGCTTTTACCTGCATAGTTGTGATTGCAGGGACTCTGCATTCTTCCTGTATAGATATGGGCCCTTTAGGGGGCGAGAGGGAGGTAAAGTTAGCATTGAATCTATCTGCCAGGGTGTTGGCAATATCAGTTGTTTCTGTAATTTCCGTGCCGTTGTGCTGTAACTCAGAGCAGATCTGGGTGTTGCCACTGAGATTCTTGACATAGCTATAGAATGCTTTGTGGTTGTCACTAGAATCAGTGGCAATTTTGTTTTCATAGCTAGCTTTGCAGGATCTTATAAGGTATCTCACCTTCTTACTGAGGTTCACCAGGGAGTTCCTGCACTGATGGGATTTTCCACTCTTTTGCAACGGTTTCTTCCTTCTGTTGTACAGTTTGTTTCTAGCATGTGACCACCAGATTGGCTTCCTTTTTTTGGAGGTTAGCATCTTGGTTCTGTTTAGGATAGCATGATCCATGCAATCATTTAAGTTCTTATAGAGTGCATTTGTATAGGATTCAGCAGTCGTAACTGTATTGTCCATCTGCATGGGTGTCATGAAGTTCGCCACTTCTATCTTAAAAATCATGAAGTTGGTTATGAAGAAAATGTTTACAGTGGTTTCCTTAATGGGGGGTGGAGCCAGGATGTGAGTATCTAGGGTGATTAGCTTATAGTCAGATCTGACCAACGAGGAATTGACTTCAGGTGTGGAACACCAGTCACTCATGTTGGTAATGACTAGGTCTAGGATATTGTTACCCATGGTGGGGGTGTGGATAAGTTGATCCAGGGCATTGGAATTTATGAATTCCAGGAAGCATTGAGCACAAGAGTTGGTACATGAGTAGTTTTCCCAGTTAATGGTGGGGTAGTTGAAATCACCCATTATTAGGGGGGTTTGGTTGAACCCTAATATTTTCCAGTATATCAAAAAAAGAGGAGTGGGAATCCTGGGGCATGGTGGGGGATCTGTAGCAAGCTGCAATTTGGATTGCAGTTTTCCCCAGAGTTAGTTGCACTTGGATCACCTCGGATGCATTATGCTGAGCAACTAGCCTGGAGGTGTGGATATCCTTAATGAATATGGACACACCTCTGCCTTTGGTGTCCCGGTCCAGGTTTGATGGCCAAAAAGTGTGGTATGAGTTATAACCTGGTAATGCATGGGTGCTTTCTGGAGGCTTGAACCAGGTCTCAGTCACTGCACAGATATTGATGTTCTCCATTTTAAGGAGTGCCTCGAGGCAGTGCATTTTGAGTTTTAGACTTCTAGCATTGAGTAGCATTACTCTCAGTTTTTGCTTGCCTGGTCCTGTTACAGTGGTGAATTTGTCATTTGAACCTTGCCTAAAAAAGCACTATAGGGGTGGCAAGAGCCTTAGCCAGTATCCAGAATCCCAGGGGAGTCAGGTGCAAGTCATCTCTGGCAAAGTGTCATAGTCTGTTGACTATGTCATCCCAGGCAGATAGATACTGGATCCCCTTAGAATGACACCAGAAGCTTAGCAAATTGTTGAAGATAATCATTTTGTCCTTGTACTGTGGTATCATTCTGGGTGATGGAAGGATGCTACTCAGGGCTAGGGTCATACCTGCCTGGGCTACAAGATTGGAGAGCTCTTCCATATCTCTTTTCATGTAGTCCAGGGAGGTATGTCTCAGGTCATTCACACCAACATGGACAATGACAGAGTCATATTTGTACCTGTTGAAGAGTGACCTGAGTGCATGGGTTATGTGGCGAATACTGGCACCTGACAGGCAGCTGACAGTAACCTTCTCCTTGTTTAGCCTGATGAGTGGGACATCAGTGTGCCTGACTATAGAGTCCCCTATGACCAGTGTGTTGTGTACGTTGTTTTGCCTTATGGGCTGTGGTTGAGTGGCACACTGAGTCTGTGGGCTATGTGTCATTTGCATTGTGTTGGGGGATGGAGGTTGCTTGTGTTTCTGCTTTGGAGGTCTTTGTTGCTTGCGCAGATTATTATTGAGAGCCTTTGCAAATTTTTTTTGTTTCTATGTGCGGATTTTGGTGATGTAGGTTTAGTGAGATTATGTGATGAGTGTGGTTACTTTTTCTTCTTGACTGTCAGATTCAGTCTTGGTTGCAGAGACATTTACCTCCAGTTTGGCTAGATAAGTGCATCTCTCATAGGTTGAAGTGTTGGGTGGCAGGAGGAGAGGGTTGTCTGTGTACATGAGGCAATTGCTACATTGCCCCAAGATGTCCAGATTCATCAGATAGACAAGAGAGAACACTGGAAGCTGACCCTTGGACATGCCTGAATAAAAAACAATTTTCCTCTAGACAAGTGAGGAAAGTGAGTACAAGAACTGTTTTTCTCTAAGCAAGTGAGGAAAGTAAGTACAAAACCTGTTTTCCTCTAGGTGATGAGGAAGACTGAGTGCTGTAGTAATTTGTAGCTTATTTAGTGCTCAGAACAAGTTCTGAACAAGTGCTGAGCACGAATAAGCAAATTCAAGTGCTAAAACTAAGAATCTGTATCTGAACTGGACTAGTTACAGGAAAGAAACAAGTGCAAATGCAAGCTTTTAAATCAGAAAGTTGAGAGAGATGGAAAAATTGCCAAAATGGACAATAACTACAATTTCTGGGCCAGAAACCACTCCTTATGTGGTAGATAGGTTACCTAGTGCTTACCACTCCCACTGATAAGCTAGCAGGCTTTCCTCCAACACAGAAAGGCTTGGGGGCCTCAGGCACTTACAAACAGTCCTGGATAGAGCAAATTTGTATCTGGACTAGACTAATTACAGGAAAGGCAAGAAACAAGTGTAATTCTTTTGTTTTGTTACAATTAAGCAGGACACAGGGAGATTCTAGCAAAGTTTTTTTTTTGTAAATGAAAGGGAGAGAGGAGAAGCAGAAGATAGTTCAAGGTTAGGTAACTAAGTGGGTTGACCTTCTCAAATGTTCTCTCTGTATTAGGCAGAATAAGCTAATGACACTAGACTGGTAGGAGTGTCCCAGATAGGGTGGGCAACTGCAAAGCCACCAGGTATAACAGCAAGACACCAACAGGGAGGGTGAGGAGCAATACTACAGCTACTAGCCTACAATCTTTTAGAGGATAAGCACTACAGAGATGTTTATCACAGCAGAAGAACACCAGTGAACCACAGAATGAAAGTTTTTAAACAGATAAAGGAGAAAGGAGACTCTACAGAATGCTTTTAACTGCAAACAAATCAGTTATATGATACACTCCTTGGCAGGAAATCAGAACAAAGAAATGGGTGCTTAACAAGCAGAGAAAATTTCCTGTTAATACCTTTCACACAGTGAAATGAGCTAAAAAGCTTTACAAACAGTGTGACATTAAAAACCTTATTTATCAGGCCCTGTAAGGCAGACAATTTTAGTTTATTTGAACATGGAGCAGTTCAATTGCATTTTCCTGTTTGACCAGCCTTCAAGTATATGAAGGCATTATAACCTTGCACTATTGGTGTTTTCTCTGCAGTTTAAACCATGTCTCAGTGACTGCACAGATGTCAGCATTCTCTAGGGTAAAGAGGGATTCTAGGGAGTGGATTTTTTTGTTTAGACTTCTAGCATTGAGCAGTAATATATTTTCCTTTATTTTATGCTCTATTTTCACATTCCTGGTAATGATTGTAACAGTCTGTGACATCTAAACACACAGTAATTTACTGATAATATGGGCTACCTCACCCATTTACCTGTAGTTCCTGTGGCGGGAATATCTCTAAACATTACATGACTAGTACTGTTATATTTAGTGCTACGTAGCACTGAATTCAAACCCTGGTCTGTGTGTGGCAAAAATGTTCTTCCTACAGTGCATTTAACAAACTGAGCTATTAAGGCACTACTGACTGATATTGCCTAAATCTCACCTGGCACCAAACTATGACTTAGTAAAAGCAGTACAGTTTTATACTAGACTGCATAGAGAGTTCAAGCATGACAGAGAGACTATGTAACCTATACATTACTACATAGAATGCAGGTGTACACAGTACGCTGCTAGTGTGTTGAAATATCTGTGAAGTTAACAAACAATATCTGATTATGGGTTATTATTTGCAGTATACAACTATTACACTGTTATACCTGACTGCAGCATCGTACCTCACAGCCTGAATGCTTGCATCTGACATGCAATAGTGAAAACAAGACAATCCCGACGTACACAGTTTACCTTGGTGTTATTGCTATTGGTCCATGTGCTCTTGTAGAGCAGTTGTCATAAGTAATTTCTTACAAACCAGCTGTGACCCTACACGTATTGCACAACAGACTTTATTAGATATACCTTCATGCAGGTACTGATATATTATTTTGTGTTTTTATTGCAGAACAGTTTTCATAATTGATTTCTTGCAAAACAGCCCTACTTTTACAGCCGTTGCAGAGCAGACTTTATTAGAGAAACCTTCAATCAGTTAATGGTACAGTTTCAACTTTTTACTGCACAACAGTTGTCATTATGCAGGTGTTGCAATACAGCTGTAATTCTACAGTTATTACACTACAAGCTTTATTGCATATACTTCATTACAGTTAATGCTTTAGTCATTCCTGCTTATGGTACTACAGTTGACAGTATGCATTTCTTGCAGTACAAATGTAAGTCCACATTCACTGCAATACAATCTTTACTGTATATACTTAATGCTTTACTCTTTCATGCTTATTTGACTATAGATAGCAAAATACATCTGTACTCACCAGACTCATGGCACAACCTGGCCAAGCACCCAGCATGCGCCTCTCCTCTGCAACTGTTGGAAGAGAAGCACACCATTATGAATATCAGTTTAGCAGACAGGATTAGATATTGGTGAAACACAGGTAATAGTACTTACATAGATGCGGGACATTCCCAGCCCAGAATTCTTAGATCCAAGTGTCCAAGGGAGCCCTCTTTTATCTTTTCAGGTCATCATGGTGGTGACAGCACTGCTCACCTGTGTGGGGGGATACCGGTTGCACTGGTGAGGTCTCTTGCCAGCTGGCCCTAGGCGTCCACCTTCCACTCTGAGCCCTGGTAACCTCCCTGCATCAGCCATCCCTCATGTTTTATTACTAGGAGTCCAACCATGAACCCGGACTCCTGAATGCCCCACTGCCATTCCTGAAAGTGCAAACTCACTCAAACACCTGCCTTTGTATCCTTCAGAGGCACAATCCAATGGAGTATGGTGTATTCCCACCTATTGGACTTAATATAGCCTGTTTTCCTGCCCTCACACACCATTAGACATTATTTAAAAAATGTGGCACATCACTTAGCACCATGCAAACCAGTATGGCTGAGAAAAGCAGTGTTTAGTGCTTAGTGCTTGGCAGTGCTTAGCAGTGCGCAAACCAACCAAGTAGTCTCAAGCAGTGCATAAACATTACTAGATGTTATTTCATTTATGCAGTGCTTAGCAAGTCTTAGCAGAGCTTAGCTGAGTGCAGCAGGCCAGTATTTAAAAATAATTTGCATAATTTCTATTTCGAACAAAAATGTTACCTTTCCCTCTCATGTATTCAAACCCTGCACATGAGGCTATAACTCTACCCATTTAGTTACATGGATATGTGGAATTTTACTATACCTTTACATATACCTATGAGCTACCTTTAAGCAGCACTGAGCACCACACTGCACCTTGCAAACCTACTCAATTTCACTTAAATGTGACCTTTACATAAATAATTAAATACATCTGGTTTCTATTTTTAGATGTTTTGTGTCTCAGTGCCACTTAACATTGCTGCTCTCAGCTCCGCGCAAACATGTTGTTTAAAAAAATTAAAAAAAAATTAATTTACATTGCTGTAACACAATTGGTCAGTGCAGAGAGTGTGTTACTTATCTGCAGACACAGTTAGCACTGCACTCCCTACACTGATTTAATAATCATGTTCCATGGCTCTCCCTCTTCAATGTGATATGATTAGTATGCATGGAGTTCTGCTGAGGGGGAACCATGTACATGGACATAGTACCATTCTGTGTAGGCACTACACTATGGCTACACAGATTTTATTAACTGCTGGGGATATTATATGAGTTAGTATGAAACCATTTCCACAAACTAGCAGGTTGTTAATATGCCCCTATATGAACACAAGTGAACAGTGGCTTAAAATAAAGAGTATAGGGTCCAATGAATAAATTAAAATGATAACTAAAATAATTAATTTGAATATATCCCCTACGTTGCAAGTAAGTATAGACATCCAGCAAAATATATATAAATATTCTCAGAATAACTTATGAAGGACAGAATTCTGAAAAATTGTACAATATTGCTGGGAACAATATTGCTGTATTTGTATTGTACTGTATGTGGAGCTATTCTCACCGGGCCTCTGCTGAAAACAAGTTCTGTAGATCCAGTCAGACCAACCCAGTAAACAAATGTCAAATAAAATACATGGCTGACAACTGCACATCTGGATTGTAATTTAAGATGGAGCTAATGAGTTTATTTAGTTTGTTATCAAGATGATACACCAGAAATATCTGCTGCTGTGTTCTACTGTTGCCTGCATGTTTCATAATATCCAAAGTCATAGTTTATTTTAATCCATTCTGAAAATTACTTCAGTTCTGTTGCTTAAATGCACACCTATGTGGAAGAGCCAGGAATGCTATGAGTAAGGTCTTCATGACACGTGTACATGTTTCCATACTTGTTTGTTTACTTTTCTTAAATTCACCTACATAGCATAGATAAGGGATAAAAGAAACAGAATTCTATCCTGGTGATAGATGTGATATTCCATATTTGTGATCAGATGCATGTGATAATGTCAGTGTCATTGTCAAATTATCAGAATTTCTGGCATTGTCCTTCTGGTATTTAAGTAAGAAAATTGCAAAAGCTGATTGCAGTGCATGCCTCAGTCTGCCTTCAATATTATTTCACCTTTTCTACTGTCTTCTCCAAATATGAGTTTACTTCAACAGATTGTCATTCTATTGGTAGCCCAGTGGATATAAGTTTGTCCCACCTTGACTGCTGTTTCATACCTTACTAAAACAGAAATGTGTTACTTATGGTTCATTGATACCTTTTCAACTATTCAACAAACTCACTCTTTAATGATATAGATTTTTTTCAAAATGTTACACTTTTTTATTCATATATATTCCCATTACCTGTACACCATCCATTTTGTTATTACATTCAGGTAGTCAGTTGTCTGACCTTTATACCATATATTCATTACTCTGTCTCTACTATAGGAATGAATTTTTAATTCACTGCCATCCACATCTGCAAATCATATTGCATTCTTTATCGCAAACACCAATTATCTCCTTGTAATTTTTATCTCATCTTGATGTTTCTGTACTGTGTCCTGTACAGCCCAAACCCTGTCACCTGATATTTCTTCTACCTGACACTGTTACCCAGTAAATTTCCCTCTTACTTTACTTGTGAGTTATTCTGGAATACCATTTTCTTAACTGATCTCAGTTTGACATGCAATACTTTATTATGACTTACAACTCCCTGCAAGGTGTTTGCTTCCAATGGTGCAGTAGCAAGCCATGATTACCAAGTCCATTTAAAAGCTAAGTGAACATATATGTTCATTAGTGAAGGCCAGCATTTTCTTTTTTTTCTGTAAAAAGCATATGCTACCTGTACATTCCAAGGATGCTGGCAAAAAGTCTCTTCCAATGACCCATGATGCATGTCATCTTTTTCTGACTCATTCTGACGCCATCTTTTCAGGATTCCCCTATTAAATTGCTGATGCAGCCATCTTGACATTGTCTATTCTAATTATGCTCAATGCACTGTTCCATAATTAACATAATCTAGTAAGCGTTAACATCTCCAGCATGGGATTTTGTTTAGTTCTTCGAGCCTTTTATTATATCATGACTCATTAACTTATTTTGATAGTATTTTCTTAATGAGAAAATGAATAAATAAATAAATGCATACATACATAAATAATTAAATAAAACTATTCTGGTCTCTCAAGTTAGCCTTAGTGTATTCGTTTTTGGTTTATGGCACTTGGTTTCTTGGATCTGCTACACAGCTTGACAGGTAGACTACTCTTCCCCTTTATATTTCATTTTTTTGTCTTATCCTAGGCACTAGTTAAACTGAAAATGAACTCAGTAGCCAGCAGTTGCAACCAAGATGCTAAAATTATTTTATTTTATTTTATTTATTTGCAGTTTGTTAACCGGGAAAGTCCATTGGGCCAAAATGAGCCTTTTTTCAATGCAGGCCCGGGGGAAAAGTTCCATATACAAATATTACAAAGCTAATATCAACAAAGATAAATATAATACAATTTTCAAAACTAATAAAAACACAGTAATATAGAAGACAGAAAAATAATATTTGAGCCAGGTGTTATAGCAAAGCATTGAATGAAATTAAAACATAATATTTTGTAGTGCACAAGTATAATTTGGAGTGGAAAATGGAATTACTTTTTAAATGTCAGGTAAAATTGTAATATGTTTAATTGTATTCACTTGGTAAACATACTAACTCTTGTACCTCACACTGACCCCTGGATTCACTATCCTTTTATGCATGACTAGCTTAGTCCTGCACAGAAGTGGCTATTTAGGAGCAGGATGGCAGCACGTCATGCATATCAATGAAGGAACACTGCCTGAGCTCCTAAATGGACATGGAGTGTGTACGGGTGCAGGGGGCATTTCTGAGAGCAGAGCTCTCAGAATATACATGCCGCTGCAATGAAGAACAGCAGTGTATGAACAAGAATGATCGAGACCACGCATAGGTGTTTGCATACCCCCAGCAACATCCCCCCAAGTTTGATAAACCAAAAGTTAAAACATTAAATATAAAGAAGTGTTTTTTTTTATGAAACAGATTAAATTTAACCATAGGTGTGTGGGTTTGCTCATCACTTAGCTACAGTTAATGCAGCTTAAATGGCACAAGAGGATAAAAAGCAAGATATATGCAAATTAAGCAGTACAGCAATAGTGTAGTGGGCAGAACATTCACCTTCTGAGCAGTCATTCCTGGTTCGAGTCCCACTCCAATACATTCCCTTTTCCATGTCAAATCACTTTATGACCAATTTTTTGTTGCATAACCTACTAAATAACATATATTTATGAACTGGAGTGCTGCACTAAATGCAGATGTGAGGTGTCATTTTCATAATGTTGTAAAGTCCACATATAATCACAAGTGCCCCATACAGTATATGTACACAGGAATCAGGGATAAAAATGGAAGGTAAAATGTGTAATGAATGATAAATCCATACAGTTTCCAAATCCACCACCTTCCCAAGAACCATATGATATTACTGTTTAAATTAGTGCGGTGATAAGCAGGAGTACGTAGTAGTAAACAAGAGTAAGCAAATTTAAGCAATAGTAAGTGGGAGTAAGCATATTTAAGCAGTAGTAAGTGAGTTTACGCCCATTTACTCCGGTGTAAGCAATGCACATACAGGTTAAGCAATATTGAAACAAACTCTCTGGAAGCATATTTAACTGAAGGTTAGCATTGCTTACCCTTGTGCAAACCTGCACACAATTGCTTAAAAGTGCCTTAATCACTCTATATGCAACAGTCGCTGTCCTGGCCAGAAACAAAATAAACAGACTTTGCAGGTCTTGAACCCAGGACCTTGTATACTACAATCACTGCAGTTAACCACTAAGCCATCACAGCAGTACATAAGATTGAGGTATCACCAAACAGATCCTCACTATAGGAAAATCAAACTGGACATGTGAAAGGAATCTCTATGCAGTTTTATGTTGTATAAAATGCTACATAACATAAATATGTGAACTGCAGTACTGCAGTAAGCCCAGATGTGAGGTGTCATTGCAATAAAGTGCTGAAATCCCCATAATAAACACAAGGACCCCATACAGTGTGCATACACATGGATCATGGATACCAAACACATATATAACATGTAATGAATAATAAAGCAATGCTCAAAAGCAAATATAATGCAAATTAAATATTAAGCAATGCTAAGCACTGCACAGCCCAGCTTCGTAGGTGTAAGCAATGTGTAGGCCAGCTAACTCAGTCTGCCCATTGGTATACCCCTTTAAGCAATGCCAACCTTAGCTAAGCAGGTTTGCCCATAGCTTAGCATTTTCAAAACCATCCAATCACAGCAAAATGTGGGAAACTGGCCCTATTTTAACCCAACAGGTGGGAATCCATCTCATAACTGGTTGTAGCTTCCCCCTGTAGGAACTATGTCTGGAATGGGAGATGGTGTGCACTTTTGGGTACAGTGCTGGGGAATCCAGGAGTCCAGAGTTATGGTGGGATTCCTTGTGAAAAACCATGACCAGAGACTGCTGCAGGGCCAGTACCAGGGTTCCCAATAGAAAGCAGAAGCCTGAGACTGTCTCACCTGTGACCTCACCAGTGCCACTAGCATACCACAAACTGTTGAGCAGGTCAATCATCACTATGCTGACCTGAAGTGAAAAAAGGGGGATCTCTTGGATCAGTGGATCCAAGAGGCTAGGAGGACAGGGGATGTCCCAACCGTGTGTAAGTATCAGTCCACTACCTGTTTAATAATTGCCAGCTCACGTATATTATGGATAGGTATGGCTAAATATTCCTCTTATATCTTTCACAATGGCAGGTGAGCAGGCTGCGAACCAGGAAGCCCATGCCTGTAGACTGCATTGGTTGCAATGCAAGGCAGGTTAGTAATACTCTTGCATGTACTGTCATAGGAAATAAATCTAAAAGTAGCAGTAAGTTAATTGCCTGTATAAAACCTATATTATTTAAGGCATGTACTGCATACACCAGAGAATAGGGCAGGAAGAGTTTCATACAGGTTGTATGTAAATAAAAGCATAATAGCCTGAAAATAAAGGTCTAACTGCTGGACTGCATGTGTTTACTCTGGTATCATAAGGTAATGTAGAGTTGCAATCACATAATAGTACTGTTGTATTAAGCACTGTTACCCAAACTGTGCTACATAAATAAAATCTGTAGGGATGTCTGTATATGACTGTTGCAATCCTAAGAGGTCGTATAGTACAACTGAGAGAGACTTAGACAGAAAACAGTGAAAAGGCAGACAACAAAATCCAACTAGCACACTCAACTGCGATGTGAACTGTTGTATTTTTTGCACACACAGCCATGCTTCGAATCCTGGGTGTGGTAGTAGGCTGTATGCAGCATCATAGCCCACAATTGTACAGCTGTGTCCAGAATGTCCAGTAAATCGGCCCATATCTGTGGCCTGTCAACCTCTCCCCCTGTCAAATCAGTGGTATGATCCCAGACGTTTAGGCAGCAAACAAGACATACAACTGATTGTCAGACATCTATAAGAGCAAACCTGTCACTCTATCAACTCCCCAAAATGAGAGTAATTAGTCGAATATGTCCCATCTCCACCCCCATGATGTCAAGCTGTGACCAGAGTGTGTAGAGTAACAGAGTGAGACGTATATGCATAATACTAATGTGGAATCTGGTAATTTGTGTGGTAACATTCAGGTAGTGGTAACATTCAGCTAACAAACATTGCTCCCACAGGTCTGTCAAATATGAACACTGTGCCTAGAAAGAAATGATTGATATCCTGTACTAGTACTGTTTACTCTGGTATTGTATGGCATTGTTAGTGTTGCAGTTACTCTGAATAATAAGGTATTACTCCTCACTGTCACCCACACTATACTACATAATACAACTGTCTAGGAAAACATGTATAAAAGTGTTGCAATTACAAGGTCAGAATGTAAAGCCACAGGAGAAGTATAGACATAAATCAGACAAGAGATACACAGCAATATCAATATAGCGCACTCAGCTGTGATGGACAGTGTTTTATTTTTAGCAGACACAACCAAGGTTCGAATCCTGGGAGTGGTAGTAAGCTGTATGCAGAATCATACCCCACAAGTGTACAGAATTGTCCAGAATGTGCAGTTAATCGGCCCATATCTGCTGGCTGTTACCCTGGCCCCCTGGCATATCATTGTGCTAACCTCTGACACGTAGGCAGCATTTCATGTCATATAACTGACTGTCAGACCTGTATATATTTGGAAAATGTCAATGAAAACAAATGTGTCATTGTACAATTCACTAAAGGTTTAAGAGGACAATAGTGAAAATATGTCCCTGCTCACCTGCATGTGGTGAAGACATACCCAGAGTGTGTGCAATAAGAGATGGACAGGTATATGCATAACATCAACCCTGAATCTGGGAATATGTGTAGAAACAGTTAGGTAGTGTTAACAAACAAACTTCTACAGGTATACCAGGTAAGAGGTGTATACTGCAGGTAAAACTCAGTTCATGTATATAGTTGTCAACATCCATACCAGTGTCCAAACTAAGGAGATAGGGTAGTTTACTAATATCTGTAATGTACAGATCACAGCACTGACTAGGAAAGTAATGCGAACTACAGGAATATATTAGTTGTTAGTTGACATATTTCTCTCCCCCACACCATATCTGCAACAATAAACGAAATACACAACTCAATTGGTATGTGCTGCATTAAACTACTGTTGGGACATATGTCCTATTGTTTGATAATTATTTTTTTTTTTCTATGCATGTGCCATGTTGAAATATACCCACATTGGTGGCATGCTGCCATCAATGTACCAGCATGCTGTTGTAATAGCCACCGTGGTTCCATATATGCATGTGTTCTGTTTGCTATGCAACTGTTCCATATCTCGTGTTTGGGTTAATGGGAATATCAATGCATGCTGTTATACCTAATCCTGGAATGAGTTGACTATTACTAACCCACATATGTTGCTAAAATTTAAACACCATAGCACTTTTTGGGAAAGTCGGTTCCAGTGAACCCACCTGTCCACCGCAGCTGGCCGTGGCACCAGGCACCAGCACGTCTGGGGCCCAACCCGGGGCCTTCTCATTCATTGGTCCTGCACCACCTTCAGGTGGAACCGATTCAGGGGATGGGGCTCATTGCACCTGGGAGCAGGCACAGACAGGAATCTGTCACCCATCACCAGGTCAGGATCGTGGTGCGTAGCGAGCTCTGAAGGGAGTTTGGAGATCTGGTAAGCCAGCTTGAGGGCCATGTGTCACAACATGAGGTTCGGCCTGGCCCTCTTACTCAGCCCCCAGGACTGTGAAGGTGCAGTGGTGACTGCCCATGGGTGGGGACCTCAGTCCGATTGTTTCCCCTATGGGTCTCATGGGCTATCGATTTCCAAACACCCCTCATGATCAAGATGTTTACCCCACACATGTGTCATATACTGCTCCTGTATGTGTCTTGTTTGTTTGTCTGTTAACCTACCCAACCTACCTCCCCAAATATACCTACTACCCCCTCCAACATTCCACTCTCTCCTGAAAAAAAAAAGAAGGGCAATCTGCTCCCCAAAAAAAAAAATCTCGACTCATACATAGTTCTCCACTTTGTACAAGTGTCCACTGGACCCATTTAAACTGGTCTAATTGGCTTAATAAATTATAATTGTTGTCCTCACTCCTCGCCCAGAGGTATGAGTGTCCAAATATATCTCCAAATTCAGTGTATATGCACAACTGTTGCTTAGAAGAAATGGGCAGCTATGGACCTTCCCTACACCCTTCCTGCACATCCCTAGCTATTTTCTCTACTGCCTTTCCCTCCTTGTGCCCCTTTTTCACCACTTTCTTATCAACCCTTTTTCATTTCTTTTAAAGAAATTAGTGCAGGGGTAAGCGGGAGTAAGCACTTTTAAGCAGCAGTAAGCAGGTTTAACCTTGTTTGTGTAGGGGTAAGCAATGTCTCCACAGGTTAAGCAATTGAGAAGCTAAATCAGTATAAGACATTGTAACGGGAAGTTAGCAGTGCTTACCTCCACGCAAACCCGCGCAAACTTACAACTGCTTAAAAGTGCCTTAATCACTCTGTATCCAATTGCGCTTGTTCAGCCCAGCAAAAAAAACCTCTGCAAGGCTCAAACCCAGGACCCTGCACACCATAGCCAAAGTGATTTATTACTAAGCCATATCATAATATATCATAATACATAATCCTGATGTTTTCACAAACATACCGTCCAGCACAGACATTTAACAGTACAGGAAATGTATTTAAACATGTAGATTTATGTGTGTGTATATATACATTTCTATCTAAACAGATATATAAATATATATAAATATATATAAATATAAATATACATATATAAATATATAAATATAAATATATAAATATAAATATATATATAAATATAAATATATATATATATATATATATATATATGTAAATATATATATATATATATATGTATATATTTAAATATATATATATATATATATATATATATATATATATATATATATATAATATATATATATATATATATATATATATATATATATATATATATATATATATATATATATATATATATATATGTTCATAGGGTCATAGGTAGGTACTAGGCTACTGGCCCTTGGGCCTATATAAGCCTAGCCAAAGGTACCTTGGCTTTCACCACCCAAGAAAATTATTTTCCTGTGCCACTGTTGAGCAGAGCCACAGAAGTGATCTCCGGGGTGAATTTCCTGTCTCCCATCCAATCATCAAGATTTTTCTTGAAGAGCGCTAATGAGGAGCTTTGTTTGATATAGATAGGTAGTTTGTTCCAGAGTATGGGAAGTCTCTGGGACAGAAATCTATCCCTCCAGCATGTTCTGTTTATTGTAGTGACAAGGTTTAGGTCCCTAGACCATGTAGCTCGTAGGGATTGGGATTTCTTTTAGTGGAGCATGTCTAAAAGCTCTGGGTTTGACATAGCTTTGTGTGTTAGGCAGAGATCGCCTCTGAGTAGGCGATATGCAACGGAGTAAAGCTGCAGTTTTTTGAGACAGTCTACATGGGGCATCTGTTTGAGGCCAGTAATCTTCTTTGTGAGGTATTTCTGTGGCCTTTCCAGTTGCTGTAGATGTCTTGTGAGGTACATACCAAAATGGGCATTGTACTCTATAATGGGTCTAATGAGTGATGAGTAGAGGGCAACAATGACCTCTTTTTTCCTGGATGAGAAACCTTTTTTGATGAGGTTTGCCACATAGAAGTATTTCCTGACTACTGTGGCGATGTGATTATCAAAAGAGAGACTACTGTCCACCTGTGTCCCATGGTCTCTTATCACACTTTCAGTGTTAAGTAGACTACCGCCTATGTGGTAGTTCATGGGTACTGAATTTTTACCAAAAGGGATGACAGTGCACTTTTTGGCATTGAGCTTGAGGCCAAGGCTTTGACACCAGGCATCTGTCTCAGCCAGGCCCTTTTGTAGGATGTCCACATCTTTTGGTGTTTTGATTATGGCTCCTAGTTTGCAGTCATCTGCAAACTTCATTTGTCAAAGACCTTCTGTGTTGGCCTGTACTTCAGAGAAGAAGATACCAAACAGGAGAGGACCCAGGACTGAACCCTGTGGTAGCCCACTTGTCACTGGTCTGAAGTTGGATTTGGAGTCTGCTACTTTCACAGTGTGGGTACTGCAGTGAGCCAGTTGGCAAGCCATCTTGTGACATAGGGATTTATACCTAGTTTAGTGAGTATATCTATAATTCCAGAGTGGGGGATGGTGTCAAAAGCCTTGGTGAGATCTAGATAGGCTGTGTGAACCACCTTACCCTCATCTACGGCTTTGGTGACTGCTTCAAAGAAGTCTATCAGGTTTAGGAGACAGGATCTGCCTTTTACAAACCTGAACTAGGTGGGGTCCTGAGTTTGGAGATTACCAATGTTATTGTTTATAAGTTCCGTGAGGATACGTTCCATAGCCTTGAAGACCTGGCTCATTAGGCTAATGGGGCGGTAGTTTCCGGGGTCTGTGGTGGCTCCCCCTTTGTGGAGTGAGATAACTGTTGGTGGGCGCCATTCAGTGGGGACATAGCCTGAGGTGAGGCTATGATTGAACATGGTATTTAGGTGGGGTGCCAATTCATTCTGTAGTTCATGTAGAACACAGCCTGGGATGTTGTCAGGTCTCATGGATGCTGTGTTCTTGGGTTTGGATAGTGTGTTTCTTACCTGTGCAGCCGTGATTACAGGAACTTTGCATTCTACTGGTATAGAGATTGGCCTTTAGGGGATGACAGGGGGGTAAAATTAGCGCTGAACCTATCTGCCAGGATGTTGGCAATATCAGTTGTTTCTGTATATTTAGTGCCATTGTGCTGTAACTCAGAGCAGATCTGAGTGTTGCCATTGAGATTCTTGACAAAGCTGTAGAATGCTTTGTGGTTGCCTTTAGAGTCAGTGGTGATTTTGTTTTCATAACTAGCTTTGGAGGGTTTTATGAGGGATCTCAGCTTCTTACTGAGGCTGACCGGGGAGTTTCTCCAATCATGGGATTTTACTCTTTTTTTGCAACAGTTTCTTTCTTCTGTTGTAGAACTTGTTTATGGCAGGGGACCACCAGATTGGCTTCCTTTTTTGGAGGATAGCATCTTGGTTTTGTTAGGGATTGCATGATCCATACACTCATGTAAGTGCTTATAAAGTGCATTTGTGTAGAATTCAGCAGTCATACCTATATTGTCCGTCAGCATGGGTGTCGTGAAGTTTTCCACTTCTGTCTTAAGAAGCGTGAAGTTGGCTTTGGAGAAATTTTTTACTGTGGTTTCCCTAATGGGGGATAGGGGAGGGATGTGGATGTCTAAGGTGATTAGCTTGTGGTCGGATTTGACCAAGAAGGAATTGACCTCTGGTGTGGAGCACCGATTGCCCATGTTGGTAATAACCAGGTCTAGGATACTGCTGCCCCTGGTGGGGGTGTGGATAAGTTGATCCATGGCATTGGAATTTATGAATTCCAGAAAACGTTGAGCACTAGAGTTGGTACATGAGTAGTTTTCTCAGTTAATGGTAGGGTAGTTGAAATCGCCCATTATTAGGGTTTTAGGTTGTACCCTAATATTTTCCAGTGTATTAAGAAATGAGGAGTGGGAATCATGGGGCATGGTGGTAGATCTGTAGCAAGCTACAATTTGGATTGCAGTCTTTCCCAGAGTTAGTTGCACATGGATAATCTCGGATGCATTATGCTGAGCAACTAGCCTGGAGGTGTGGATATCCTTAATGAATATGGACACACCTCCGCCTTTAGTGTTTTGGTCCAGGTTAGGTGGCCGAAAGGTGTGGTATGAATTATAGCCTGGTAATGCAGGGAGTACTCTCTGGAGCCTTGAACCAGGTCTCTGTCACTGCACAGATGTCGATGTTCTCCATTTTAAGGAGTGCCTCGAGTGAGTACATTTTGAGGTTTAGACTTCTAGCATTGAGTAACAATACCCTCAGATTCTTCTTGCCTGTACCTGTTAGGGTGGTGAACTTGTCATTTGAACCTTGCCTAAAAAAAGCACTATAGGGGTGGCTACAGCCTTAGCCATATCTGGAATCCCAGGGGTGACAGGTGCAGGCCATCTCTGGCAAAGCATCGTGGTTTGTCGATCATGTCATCCCAGGCAGACAGATACTGGATCCCCTTAGAATGACACCAGAAGCTTACATATGTATATGTATATACAGATACATATCTATAGATATAAAAGAGAACATAACAATTACATATATGACCACAGGCACTGCTAATGGGAGTGAGGGGGTCCAGGCTACATACGTATTGTACTTATTGATATTACCCCCCCCCTCCCCACCCCAGCCAAAGAGGTCTGCCCTGCAATACAGTACCAACTGTTTCAAGTCCCATAACCAGGACCCGACACAACAAGGGCACACAATGTTAATAGTAATCCATCCCACCTGTATGATTTCAGGCTGGTATCAATAACATCATGCATTGCAGTCTGGCTACCATATGGAATGTACAATGTGGAAGCAATACACATTACTAACATACACATTCACACACAGATATGCAGATACATCTATATATGTATGTATATATATATATATATATATATATATATATATATATATATATATATATATATATATATATATAAATATATGTATATACATACATACATATATATAGATATATAAGTAACTGCACATGCACACACAGAGATATGTACAGGAAGATACATATTTAGAAGGTGCACACCATAAGGAACAGCCAGTATTCCTACAGTTGCCACCTTATCAAATGGACAGTGCTTGAGTCACCCATACAAACAACAATTGTTGCCTGAAACATATACCCACAGAGAGGTCAAAGGATATAACACCACATACAGGTTTGCATATACGAGAAAGCTATAGTTGTGTACTATTACAGTTGTATATGCCATGTCATATAGGTGTTTGACTTTGAAATACATACAAACAGATTAATGCAACTCTCAGAAAGATCATTTAATACAGTATTCCGAAAAGCGTAACATATATTGCTGTCCAGGCTAAATCCTTCAAGTAGTACAACAGTGAAGACAAACTGGGCCACAGGATAACAATCAACAGTAAGTAATGCAAATGTATAGTCCGAAAGCCTCTAACTACATGCTGTATACAATCCCTATGTGGAAAAGACTAAGCTGACACAATGGGATGTATCTGTTACATGACAAGGCATTACTGAAACCATCACAATCACACTGACAAACAGAACAGTCTGTATGCCAGGAAGCAGTAGGCCAGCATTTTCCCAAGATGAAATGTATGGTATTGTACATCCACATACATTAAGGCAGCTTACTCCAGATATCATTCACATGTTGTTACAGCCTAGGTTATTTATGGTGCTTCACCCCCATAGACTGTCTTACAGGGTCATATACCACTGTTAAATACACTGACCTCTGGACTGCAGAAGGGCACACGTATTGTGCAGATGAAGCCCACACATATATGGTCCCAACCCCACAATATGTGAGGGGGCCACAATAACAGTGGAATGATGGCAGGAATGGCAGCATGACATACTCACAGGCCACTACATAACAACCCCTGACTGCATGTCATATGGACAAAGCCTGGTATGTAGGTGGATGACAGAGGCTGGAACACAGGCCCATATGTGAAATAGTTTTCTCATATACTAAGCAAGTTGCTGGTGTTACAGGATAGTCTACAACATACCCTTAGTCAGGAATATGAAGTCAGAAACACAAATGGATGTAGCCATATACTGACAGCACTCAACACACACACACACTGCCAGTGATATATCTGACACAAGACCTGTTTGATGGACAGACAAAACATAAAAGGCACACCTCTGGCCATCAAGTGGATAGGCCCGCAGTTGAGAGCTATGCAGACAGACTGCATTCCATGTTAAACTAGTATGTACACAAAAACCTGCAACACTGGTGTGATACAATGCATACAACAACACTACTCACACTCTTGTCTGTAGTTCTGGAACCTCAAACAAATATGTAGCTGGCCTGAGTGTGCAAGTTCTCTTGTAAGAGGTATTGCTACCTGCTCTCTGTAAGACTGCTGCCAACACACAGGAAGGATGTCCAACATACAGGAAAGGTAAAGGGACCATGCCCACATGATGTAGGGACTTATAGTAGTGGGTTGCCATGGCAGTGGTATTGGTAAGTACTACACAGCATGCTGCATGCAGGTAGCAAGTGGAGGACACTGATAGGTGCAGACACCATCACCTGATCATGTGCATCACCTACAAAAGCCATGCTGCAATCTGTTCCAAGCAGCTGAATCCATTTACTTGAGAGAGAGAGAGAGAGGGAGACACTGAAACCGAAACTGAAACAGAAACAAATAAACAAACAAACCTAGAATGAAAGCATGTTAAAGCCAAAGCAAAGTAGTTAAAAAAAAACCTCCTACAAGGAAACTATCCAAAACAGACCTCATTCCCAAAATAGGTATGTGAAGCACATATGCATGTAATTGACTGTAGTACTTGGTTCATAATAATGGGATAGATGATGTGGAATGATTTATATGTGCCATCAGGTGTTGAAATGATGTTCAGCTGTACAACTGCTATGGACAATAGAGGCTGTCCCTGTGGGTAGTGGGCCATATAATATATATATAATGCATGTATATATAAATATATATATATATATATATATTTACATGTATGTATATATATTTACATGTATATATATATATATAGATATATATCTATATATATATATATATATATATATATATATATCTATATATATATATATATATATATATATATATATATATATATATATATATATATATATATATATATTTATAATATATATATATATATATATATATATATATATATATATATATATATATATATATATATATATATATATATATATATATATATATATATATATATATATATATATATATATATATATATATGTGTATATATATATATATATATATATATATATATATATATATATATATATATATATATATATATATATATATATATATATATAGATATATATGGGTCTACCTGAGATGGTCGACAATTCATTTGATCGACATTTATTTGGTCGACAAGTCATTTGATCGACAGGCAGATTTGCCCCCCTCCACAATGTTGTGCGACCCTGGAGTTGATATATATAGTTGGGGGGTAGTGGGGACAGCCCCCACATTGGGGTGTGGGGTGAAGCCCCCCACATAAAACAGCTTGTCGATCAAATGAATTGTCGACCAAATGACTGTCGATCATATGAACTGTCGATCATGTGAAGTAGACCCATATATATATATATATATATATATATATATATATATATATATATATATATATATATATATATGTCTACATATATACAAACATAGACATATGTATATAAATACATGTCCCCTATAATTCCATCACAGTGCTGCATGCTGTGTGTGAGGGAACATCACACTTAATCACACTTAGCAATACACACAGATATATACAGCTGTGAGTGCATGCAACATGGACAGTTATGTCACATGTGAACCCCTTGTTGGGACCATATTGCCCTTTTCTGTGAAGTAGGGAATGGGAATTTGGGGGAGTATAGCAGGTATATTTGTAGAGGTGGTTTGGGTTGGTAGATATACAGGACAGCCTGCAGGGGTGGTATATGACACATGCGGTGGGTAAACAGCCTGGATGGTGGGTGTGGTCTGCGATGTGGAAGCCTCATGAGCCCCCATATGGAAACAATGGGAACAAGGCCCCCACCCATTGCTAGTCATAGCTGTTTCATGGCCCTGAAGGTGACTGGCCTGGAGGCTGAGCAGGAGCAGCATGTGGACCCTGTGATTGTGTACTGAGAGCCTCAAGGTGCTGTAGCACATCCCACAAGTTTCTATGTAGCCTCCTATGGAACAGACCCTGAACCTGACCTCGGGTGACAGGATCATGTCAGTGTGTGTCCCCGGGGGTGGTCACCATCCCCTGAGGTGGTTCCACCTGAAAGTAGGGCTGGACCAGGAGATGAGGAGGCCCCAGAGTGGGTCCCACATTCCCTAAACATGCTATTGTGTCACTGTTATAGAATATATGTGGGTAGTAATAGTCCGCACATTCCCGGAACATGTCCATCAGCATGCATAGATATCCCCAATAACACATAACGACAGATGTGCAGCAATCACATAGCCAGCATATCACATGCATATATGGAACCATAGTGGGTGTGACAATGGCATGCAGGTGAAATAGTCCATAACAGGCCAGCCATGATAGTGTCCCCACAGGGAACATGGCTACAAACACATAGCACCAAGCGTGGTACAATACGATATATGTCCTAATGGTAGGTAAGCTGTAGACATACCTTCTGAGTTTGTTGTCACTGATATGGTGGGGGGGAGACAGAGATGTGTATTAAGAGCTATGGTAATCTTGCTGTATGTGTTGCTTAGACTTGTTTCCATCTTTACAAGCATGTAAAATATGGTGTGCTGTACTTCCACGATGAAATACGCAAAAGTCACTTGTTTCGAACAATTGTTTAATACAGAAACATGATTAAAAACACGAATATGATGATTAAGTCCCTATATTTCACATACGATAAGCACTTTTGATTCTTCTTCAGATCATAAAAGTTTTGGGACCCCTGGCACCTTTTTAATGCATCAATTCACGTTGGTTAAAATCATTCACACTGCCTACCTTGACTTGGCCAAGGCATTTGACACAATATCCCACTTGGGCATTGTTGACAAACTCAAGAGGTTAGGTACAAACTTGTATGTCACCTGGTGGATAGCCAGCTGGCTCAAACACTGGACCCAGGAAGTTAGAATTGGGGAGCACACCTCTACAAAGAGGCCTGTCACAAGTAGACTCCCTCAGGGATCAGTCTTTGGCATCTCCTTTTTAGCATTTACTTTTCTGAAGTCATGGCCAATGTCAGTGATCTCTGGCTGACTAATTTTGTAGATGATTGCAAATTAGGATCTGTCATTGCATCTCACACTGACATAAATGTTCTCTAGGAGGGGCTGACACAGACAAACAACTGGTGTCAGAGCCATGGACTAAAACTAAATGCCAAAAAATTCATAATAGTATTCTTTGGGAAGTCATCCATCCCTGGTAACTATCATATTGACAAAACACCCCTTAGAGCTGACCCAGTAATCAGGGACTTAGGGACACACATAGTAATCTAGTCTTTGACCATCATGCTGTTTAAACCTGGTGGCTGATCAGCCCGTATGTTTATAAACTTATGGGCTGATCGACCACCAGGTTTAAACAATATCATCCCCCTAAAACCTACACTGAAAGCTAGGAGACCTACTATTGGCTGACACAAAGGTGTGTCAGCCATAGAATCCAGTGACTGGCAGATAATTTTATGAATGAACGGATAGACTGGGCAGAGTGAATACCTCATTTGCTAATTAAGTGGGTGGATAAGAATAATGGACAGTGATTGATATAACACTTTATGAATGCTTTTAACCAACATGAATTGATGCAGTGTGCTAGGAGTCCCAAAACTTTTACAATCTGAAAAAGAATCGAAAGCACTTATCATATGTGAAATAGAGGGACTTAATCATGGTACTCTTGTTTTTAAGCTCGTTTCTGTATTAAACAATTGTTTTAAACAAGTGACTTTTGTGTATTTAGTCTTGGAAGTACAGCATGCCGTATTTTATACATTTGTACTTTGCTTGTGGCTAGCTGTACTGCAGCAGTGGGAGGTACTCTCTAGTTTACCTTTTCTGTTTCCATCTTTATGTCTTTCAGGCAAGATGTCACACGGTTACAGGTGTATTTAGAGGCAGAAAATAAGTCATTCTTAACCACCTGATACAGCACTACCAGTTTCTCTTCAGCAACACAGTCCATGAGTAGCAGAAGTGGACCACCCTGTTGAATGATCTAGTCCACAGGATCAATGATGTCGGCCTGCATAACCGCAGTTTTGAGCAGGTCCGGCATCATTATAGCGACATAGTTTGCAATGCCCGTCAGTGTGCTGCTGTAGTCCAGGGGGATCACCTCACAACAGGGGGGGTCATGCCATCCATCCCCCTACCAGGTGTTGAGGAGCTCCTGACCAGCTTTGTGGCACCTGCACACGCAACAACTGTCGGAGACCATAGTGGAGGTGCGTGCTACCCATACACTGGCTGAGGAGTGTGCAGGTAAGGCCACAGAGTACATCAGTAGACCACTGTTGTGTATGCATCCACATCTGTACAGGTAGATCATGCATATGTGAGATGTTTTATATATATATATATATATATATTTATATATATATATATATATATATATATATATATATATATATATATATATATATATATATATATATATAGTCCGTTGCTGCATAGTAGTAATAAACAGATGTGCATAAGCTGTAGTATTGTGGACTTGTACTGTTGATGTACTGTAATGCTGCATCCACCCTGTAGCAATGCCACAGCTGTGGCCACTGACATCACATCTCTCACACTCTTATGTAGGTCCCTCTGGTGTACCACCAAGGCAGCAGCCTGTAGCTGGTGATTATGGTTTATGTTCATGCTTGCCAATACACCGATCATGTAATGGCCATGGTATATTGCATGCACACATCTAACACACCTAACCATAATGCATGCCGTATATGTTCACGTATTGTTGCTGTTAACTGCACTGCACGACAGTGATGACCATGATGGGGTATCTGAAGGGTATGTCTGACACCTGCAAGATAACTAACATCCTGTCATTCCAAAATGTGTCCACAGGAATGAACATAATGGTGGGACACATGGCCTACAGTAGGGACATGTGTGAAACATCACCCTTATACAGTGCTACAACAGTGTATATACCAGTATTACAATGGCAACTGTTACAGATCTACACTATGCCATATCATAATACTGTGGTCCACAACCCTTAACACCTGCAATGTGGTCCCAACATGAGCACTGAGTGTGTAATACGGAATCGTAGGTTAGGGCAGCAAATATGGGGAATACATACCTTCACAAACACTGGAAGGATGTGTGTGCACACACTCCACAGAAAATATAGTGGAGGCAGCTGTTGAGGTACTGCCTGCATGCATTTGTCATGGAAATGCACTTTTCAGCAAGTACACATCCCCAATGTCACACCATGTATTGGTCTGCTGTACAAGACGTTTGGCCACCAAATGTGCACACTTACCTGCAACAGAGGCAGGTGTGGCTTGCACACATCTTACATGACATGGTGTGGCCCCAAACCCAAAAGGTAGCACCCGTGAGCTGCACATGTAGCCATACCTCACCATTGCATATGCCATGGCAAACAGTGCAGACAGCCATGTATGTGGCAAGGATGTATGGGACAGGAATTATGTATGAAATAAACAGATGGCCACCCAAGACAAATTATGTCACATCTAGCAAACTGGTCATGCGGGATGCCCACTAACATGCCACAACACTGAAGGGGTAGCATGAATGTCCAGCAAATACTGGCTGTGAGGTACCAGTGTCAGAAATTGCCAGAACTCTGCAAGCATGTGGCCTATGGGTTAGGGTAATCAGATGTATCAGTTGTACCACAGGAAACATCATCCAGGCCTCTCTACAGGTAGTGTATGCATAACAGAAGAGGTCTCAAACAGTCATGCGTTGCAATGTGTACTGGTATACCATAACCATGTTGGAAACATGCAGACAGTATCATGTAAGATGCAGGTGCTGCACAACCAATGCCTCACCCCACCTCAGGCCCACCATCCCCATCTGTACTGTGCCAGTGCCAGTGTATATCTGTATGTTTGCCAGTTATTAGCTGGGACTAGGCTGTTACATGTGGTTTTCAGTGTTTTGGATGCTGCAAACTAACAAGCATGTGTAGGCCATAGTTGTCAAGCATCTGAAAAAAGGCTGAAGGTGGGGAGGGTGTGTTATCATAACACAACAGTGCACTGCAGCAGAGATTGTAAGGATGCTATAAATGGCTGTATCTGCACAAAGTCAGGTTCAGGAACTATGGCAGATGTAACCCTGACTCCACAGCAATAGTGACGGCAGTGTGTGAACTCCAAGGGATGTGCACAATTAGACCTTGCAATCATGCAGAGTTGTGGGACATGTGTAGGGCAGACTGACCATATACTAGCAAATGCAGATGGCCCATATTAATATACCCCAGTCAGGAATAGTAACTGCTGTAGTACACATAATATGTGCAACAAACCATCATGATAAGAGCATGCACACATATGCACCCACTGAGTGTATGTATCACGGTCAGCATCTGCACACCTAACACATTTGTGAGACACTGCATGTGAATTTACAGGACATATGCCACATATCAGGCTCATGTAATGTTAATATATGTGGTCCCATGGCAAATCAAGGACGAGTGCATCATATCAATAAGAGTGTGTACACTCCACATAGCCATGGTAAAGTTTAACGGTTGTCATTGTAATAGTATTGTATTGGTCATACATGCACCGCTGATGTTGCGGTCTGTAAACCAGACATCAGGCATTCACAAATGACATCTGTCCACATATCATCCCAGATATGTGTCGCACAAACACATAGGGACTGTGAGCATTAGACCAGATATAACTGACACAATAATACACATTCAGCAATGGTTTGTACTCCTGTGAGGTATGGTGCGCAGTACATGGCAGGGTGCAGAAAAGGTGCACAGCAATACTGTGTACATGGGTGCAGTGTTTTCCAGGGGAAGGGGCATCACCTAGTAACACAGCCCATGCATCACACACATGTATACTGTTGCTAACATGGATTGACTATAGCTGCACTGCATGCTGTTGGGTACTGTATGTTATGCATGTTGACAGATGAGTAATGAGAGGACTGTGTGTACTACCTTCATGCAACCTCACCTGTAGGTGTGTGTGTATGTGTGGGGGGGTATTTTGTCTGTAAGTGCAATCTGGTTGAGTAGGGGGGGTTGATGTATGTAGGATGTGTGTGTGTTTGTGTGGGTCTCAATGTATGGACATGTGTGATTGTGGGGTTGTTCATACAGAAGTACTTACCTTTGGAATCGTGCAGTACATGGGCATGATCTGACACATGAGACACCAGGAATACTTGTCTGATATGTGATCACAGGACAGCTGATAGTATAATAAGGTCTGTAGCATGGAACATGCATTGAGAGGGACACTAGACACCAGGTGTACCTTAATATTGCAATCAGCAGAAAGGTGAACGACTACCCACATATGTAGCAATACAGATGCATTGGGGAATTACTAGATAACACCAGGGAGTGTATCCATATATTACTGTTGTCCACATGATAAGTAGATTGAGCAGCAGATCTGGCATGTACTGAGCAATAGTTACGATGACACTTCAGTGTGTGACATTATGGAGTGAACGTAGTAGCCCCTAACATAAGGGGGCCATGCTCATGACTTCCAGACATACCCATGGTGAACACTGGATGACAGCAGTGAGGTCATGTAAAACCTACCCCACACAAGTCAACAAGGTAATGGAGTAACAGGTCTTGTGTTGTGATCACTCGTCTAGGCATTTAGAGGAATGATACATTAATAAGTGGTATTAATGAGTGTATGTTACCAAATGTGATGCAGGATGGGGAACTTACCTGAATGAACCTGGGACTGTCTGTAAACTCAGTGACAGGTAGGTATTATGGTGGAATTTCAGTGTGTGTGTGTGTGTGTGTGTGTGTGTGTGTGTGTGTGTGTGTGTGTGTGTGTGTGTGTGTGTGTGTGTGTATCTGGATGTGGTGCGTGTGTGTGTGTATGTGTCAAAGTGTGTGTGTATGTGTGTACTGTTATGCAATGCTGTACAGGTCTTAAAATGCATTTCTTTTTTTCCCCCACAAGTGGCGAGGTGGGTCAGGGTCCTTTCTGCATGCAATCTGATGTTGGTCCATACAGACACCAAAGATGATGATAGGACTGTTGAGGCACAGGCGTGGCTGTCAGAGGCCAAAACTGCACCATCCTTTGACATCCCTCTGTAAGCCACCCCAACCCCACAAAGTTACAGTGCCTGTACATACCCCATCACCAGTGGCCATAGCAGAGGGACAGTTGGTGGTTGGTGGCAGTGCACAGGAGAGTGTGGTATCTATGCCTACTGTTTTGGGCACAGCAGGCATAGCCGGATGTCTGGCAGGGCACCACATAGGCAGATGTACCAGAGTGCTTGTGGTAGGGCCACTTCATCATGCCCCTGGCAGAAGTGCCACAACTCGTACCACCAGGAGCATGTTTCAGACTGTCATGGGGGTGCAGGCATGTATGGAACTATACACCAGAGAGGGCCTGAGGCTGCAGAGGGCTGCTCTCTCATCTGTAAGTTACAGCTTCCATGAACTTGCAGGTGTCCTCCGTGATTATGGATCATGGATAGATGGTTGGATGAGATGGTGACCCTCATCGACCGTGGTTTGTCCATACTTGAACAACTAGTGGGAGTGGGGTGACAGCCACATGGACATAGGCCAGCAGCACCAACATCTGGCAGTCAATGTGGATGTGCTAGGACACCAAGGTGCTCCCGTAGTGGCAGTACCAGCCCCAGCATTGCAGGGGGGGGGCACTGCCCACACCACACCACAGCAGGCTTGCATGTGGCCCTGGAGGGATTGCAGTCAGTCCCAGGAGGGATCTGGTTCCAGCAGACATCTGTCATCATCAGGGGAGAGTAGCACATCCAGGCCTGTACATGGATGTGCTCATGGAACCCCAGGCAGGCACAGTCTGGGTGTCCATGGCTGGAGGCCATAAACTGCACACCCTGCCAGGTATGGTCTGCGGCTGTCCAAGAAACACCAGTGTAGTGCACCACAAGGCAGAACTGTGTGCATGCGTACCCACACACTATACAAACACTCCTAAGATGACCCTATACCGACGCACACCACATCACCATGCCCATTTTAGCTAATTACACTCCTCACCCACACACATGGTGTCAAACATATGGCCCATCCTCGGTCTCTGGCAAACCAGCAACACCCCCTCTGCATATGATGATACCTGTGACACATCCCTGTCATTCATAACATTGATGCAGGTACAAGCCAATATGGATCTGATGCACATGGTGACTGTACTACAATGTACCAATGTACTGCTGTGTAATATGTTGTCAACAGTAATGTTTAATGCATACATGTCAGGTAGTGTAGCTGTTCAGCCATGATGCATTATAGCTGTTAGAAACACTGAGTGATTGTAGTCTCCGTAATGTTATCCATTTGTGTTGTAGGTGTACATGTGTCAGCAGGAGGATGGTCTGCAGTCATATTCCACAAGGGATATGGTACTGTGGTGACACCATGGCTGTGACATATCCTGGGTACTGTTGAACACATGTCACAGGTATGTATAACAGTTACTGTCTATGCCACATGGACAGGTGACCCGCTGGGACATGTATAATCAGGAACCTGATGTAGATCCATCCACATACACGCACACTCTTACTTGGCAACACTGGGACTAGACCCCTACCTAAGTATGTAGCGCTACTGATGTGTGTGGCTTTCATTGCACACACCACATAGCATTTAGGGTGAGGCATGTTCCAGGTTACATGTTACATGCAGAACACCCCCAGATGTGTACAGTATCATAATGGGGTCTATATTAGAACACCGAACATTTGAAATGTCGAGTGTTCTAATATTGACTCGTTTTCAGCAAACGCTGAAAATATTGAAGTAACAGGAAACCAAATTCTTTCCTAGGGAAAGGATTTGGTTGTCCGCTTCTGTTGCTTTGGTATTTTCAGCGTTCTGGTGGAAAGTTATGGGTTGGGTTCAGGTAAGTGTGCAATTGTGTAGGTGAGTTTGGCACGGGTCAGGTAAGTATGCGATTGTGTGGACATGTGGGTTAGGGCAGGTTAAGTGAGTTAGAGTTAGGGCGCAAGTGAGGTGACTGTGCGATAGTGACGGACTATAGTGTTAGGGTTTGGGTTAAGGTAAGTGGATAGTTAGTGTTGTATGTTTAGTTTAGTGTAGGGTTAGGTGTAAGAGTTTAGGTGTATGTGTGTGGATTGCTGTTTGTTTGGTGTGCTTGTGTTGTGTGTATGTGTTTTGGAACAATGATTTTTTTTTCCCTAGGAAAAAATTAGCTGTTCCGAATGCTCGATTTTTTTTTCAATTGCTAGGGTTCGATATTAGAACACTCGACATTTTGGTGTTCTAATATAGACCCTGATAATGGGGGGTGTAATGGTTGTATATGGACAATACATAGTGTGACATACCATCATATACACATTTACAGACACATAACAGGCAGACACACATCCAAGAGACCTGGGCCTATCGGTGCAAACTAACTTGTCAGTGTGTCCAATGTATAACAGGTAGGCTGCACACAGCACATGCATAACTGGGCTGGATTGTGGTATCAGTTACCTGTATGGTTGATGGTAACAGTGGTCACCATACAGTGGTAAATGGGACATGTACCAGGGGTACCATGGTGCAATGACAGTGTACACAGCACCCAACCTCACAGTGGATATTGTACAAACTGGAACCCATGATGACACTCTGACATACCCACCATCATACATTACCCATAACTGTGATACAACCCATTCTCTGTCTCAATAGTGGTACTACAGGGATATGTATCTAATGCATATGCCACAGGCATAGTAGGGTGATGCACTGTCATGCCTCACCTATGAGCAGCAACATCACTATCCGTAATACTGTGTGGGAATGTGTATAGTAATAGGCGTATGTGGCCTCAGAATGCTGTGCCTTACAGATATACAGACATGTACGCATACATGCACTTGCAAGAACTCAATGGGTATCCCATGCCTATTAACCCATTTGTATAACACTGTTGTGCTGGTACTGCAAAGCTCATGTAGCCATTAGGGAAATGAGCATAACAGAGTACATGTAATGTCTGGTACAGCAGCAGCCACATCTTACTATGGCAATGGGTGTTGCAGCAGGTGTGAAGGCCCTCATGGTATACCCAGCTACAGGTGTACTAACACACAGACACTGATATCCTCAGTAATGCATGTGAAAACATTTGTCAGTAGTCGGGTGCATCGCTGCAGGTGGTCTTAGCTGTGTACCTGGCTATTGTCCATGGAGAGATGGGAAGTGTAGGGGATGTGTGTACAGTGGCATCATGCTGCCTGCCATGTGCCAACAGGCAATCTGTCAACAGACACCAATATGGTGTCCCTCAGGGTGAATATGACATGCATCAGCCAATCCTCTGGGTGCCTCCTGCAAATGGCCACTGAGGTGATCCAGTTGACATGTATGCAGCATGTATTACAGCACATGGTTAGTGTCTGTGATGGAGACTTGTACCCACTCATGCCCTGTTGACTGTGGTCATATAGTGGAGGTACCCATGGCATGTTGTACATACAGGGTGTTGTGTCCTATCTGTGCCAGTTATAACACAGCTGGGCAGACATGTCAGTGTCAGTCAAGCATAGGCTGCCTGTATGTATCGAAGCCAAATACCTGCCATCTGCACATCTGTACAGGGACTGACAGACATCATCTTGGCAATTACCTATGCAGCAGGATGAATGTATCGACAGATAGAAGTCTGACACCAATATGTATGCCATTACTACATGTTTGAAGCCCTCACTGACATGAGCTGTACAGACAGTAGTCTACAATTACTTTCCACATGTCAGATCATTATCCAGTAGGGGATATATAATGTGACACAGCTCGCACACCAAGAACACAACAGTGAGGCCTCGGAGTCCAGCTATGCCTGCAGGGTGCTTGTTGCCAGTACTAAATTTAGCAATCTACTCTTGTCTGGGAAAGCACTCTCAGCAATAGTAATGGCATGATACACTACATGCCAGTGTGATGGCATGTAACCTGGGTTACTACCCTAGTATTAACACATTCACATGGATAAGAGTGACGTACAGGTCTTATATACTTGAGTGTCCCAGACATGACACTCACACCCCTTGCTACTGTAATGACGGCACATAGATGCATGTTTTGTACATGGCATTACATACACTTATTACAGATGCTATTACCCTGTTATGTTATTAGACTGGGATGTGAGCACTGGTTGCCAGGGCTGAGCCATGCTTCACATGTGTCAACATTGCTGCAATATAACAGCTGAGCAAATTTGCACACTGGTAAGTGAAGCCTACATGGTGTAAGTGCCCTTACATTTAACCATACCTAAGCACCACTTAGCTTCATGCAAACCCATACAAACCAGCTTAAAGCTGCTCAAAACTGCCTTAACCACTCTGCATCCAACAGCTCTTGTTCTGGCCAGCAATAAAATAAGCAACCCTTGCAGGTCTTGAACCCAGGACCCATTACACTACAGTCACAACAGTTAACCACTACACCATGACAGCTGTGAAGACAGTCACTGTTTTTCCAATATATCTCTCAGTACACATATTGAAGAGTGTTGAACAATTGCTGTGACTTCCACAATTGTGTAGTACTTGTTAATGATATTACTGTTGCATCACATATGCTGTTATATCAAAATATACACATAGCAGATACATACGGTGTGATAGATCTGGGAAGGTATACACAACCATAATGTTTACACATGACAAGGATATATACATATACATACGTAGATATATGTCTACATGTACATACACATATATATTCATATATATGTATTTCCATACATCTGTATAGTGCATCGTATATATCACTATTTATAGATGTGTGTGTGTGTGTGTGTGTGTGTGTGTGTGTGTGTGTGTGTGTGTGTGTGTGTGTGTGTGTGTGTGTGTGTTTGTGTGTGCGTGTGTGTGTGTGTGTGTATATATATATATATATATATATATATATATATATATATATATATATAGAGATATAGATATATATGTATGCATGTACAGATATACCTATTTATGTCAATATATATGTAGATATCTATAACTATATGTGCATACATATCTAAACAGATATACCTATTTATGTCGATATATGTAGATATCCATAACTATATATGCATACATATCTATATATTTGTATGTCCTCAGAAATAACACCTACTCTACATAACATGTCTAGCAGTCTGATATCTGACTGGCTTGTTATCAGTTATGATATCAATAAATAATGGTGTACAGAACATATGCACCTCTTACTACATGACATATGTACAAAGGTTGACAGACTTGTGGCTGGAGCCAAAAACACTGGGCCAATATCGGCATGTTGCTGTGATACCCTTATATATTTACTGTCATAACAGGGTTTGTTTTGACATATGTCCTATGAGGGATATGAAGTCAGTAACTCTCATGGCAATCCACAGACTATGCTTCTGCAGTTCTAAGATTGGTGATCTGTGATTCACACAAGAAACATAAGCCTTCAAACACTGCCCAGTCTGCAGATAACCCTACAGGTGGAAGTTTCCTCAAACACATAACACTATCATGACAGGTATTAAATCATGTAGACCAGCCATATCCACACACACCCTGTTAAACCAACATTACTCCAAATGCAGAAGAGCAACACTTACATTCTGCAGTCATGTCTGGCACATCTCCCTCCTGTTTGTTGGCCTGTCTCCACAGTGTATTTTGTTTGAGGTAAATCCCAATACCATCTGTGACGCTGTTTGCCAAACACCAACATGAGGTCCTGCTCACAGTGAATGAAAAGGCCCAACACCCAAATGATGTTCTTAGATATTGGTGTGTGTTTCCATGCAACTGGCTATGGGAATGTTACCACTGCTGTTCCACATGCAGTCAGTTAGAGGGGAACTTCAATTCGTGCTGAGGCCATCAGCTGATCATGAGCATCACTTACAAAATAAAAGCTGCTGCCTAAGCAAAGCAGGTGTACTTCTCCACATCCACCAGAGAGGGAGTGAGAGAGACAGACAGAGACAAAGTCAGTCAGGGAGGGGGTGGGAGAGTAAAACCTAAGCATGTGTGTGTCACACACTTACCAATACAGGGCTTCAAACCCCTGACTGACTATGTATTGCTATAACATGTCTATGCAGTTATTGCATGCATCACATAGCTTACATGTTAGGGAACTGTCCAAAGGTATATCTGATGGTGAGTGACATCTGCAGCAGTGATATAGGAGCAATAAGGTAGGTGTAGTGCACGTGCCTGTCCACATCAACAGGTGTCAATGCTGACACAGCCACACTCTCTCAGGGACTCACACACATTAACACAGTTGGCAGGGTCAGGATTAGACTTCCTAACTAGCTAGTTTGCTACAATACAGTAATACGCAGGTATCACATTCACCACAAGGGTTATCTGGATGATATATGGCCAAAGGGTATGTGAAGGTGTCTGACATCAGAGGGCATGCTTCAGTAAGCCAATTGGGGTTATAGTGAGTTTGAATGGGGTAGAAATCATTATACTCTACACACACAGACACAGGGGGCCAGTACTGACATGCACCCATGCATGTCAGTACTGGCCCCCCTGTGTCTGTGTGTGTAGAAATCATTATACTCTACACACACAGACACAGGGGGCCAGTACTGACATGCATGGGTGCATTGCTTCATAGGTGTGTAGTGGTTGACTGTGCCAGAAGGCTGTACAAGGCTAGGTGAAGGGTATACCTTGGCATCAGGCCACATGACAATGGTATGCAGTATGGCTCAGGCATGTAGTGTCTGGATTGCCATCCAGTCATCTGGGTTATTATTTTGTTTGGTCAGTGCTGTGCAATGCTTGCCATGTATGTGTTCTGTAGTCCATGACATGGATGGCATCTGGGATGTGCACATGGCCCATATGCATTTTCTTTGACATGTGGAACTGTATCTGGGGTGCCTGGGCCATGTTGTGTACACAGATTATCATCAGATGTGCCAATCCTGGCCTCATGTGGTGGAAACTGGCAATGGATACCAGGTTGACTCTGCACCTAATTGACAGCATGATACAGGTATTCCCTAGTGTCAGTGGCATCTGCCCATAAAGGGCATGTGTTTAAGGCATGTTATGTCCTTTGTGGGTCACATTTCATGGCACTACAGTTTTTGCAGGACTCCAGTGGGGAACATAGTAAAGGCGCACTGTCTGCAATTATGTGCCTATTGTTGTGAAGGGACAGGGTGCCATGCCCTCTGTAGTCTGCTGCAATCACACCATGGTTACTATTTGTGGGCAATATGCAGGGTACTACCAACAAAGCGGCTGTTGCCTAGGCAAGTGTGTTTGTGTATGAGACATGGGTTGAGAGTGTTCTCTGGGTAATAAAAGGGTTTCCTAATTTGTTCAGTGGGCCTTGATGTCACATGTAGAGGTATGGATTGGCATCTCCAGCCTCTCTGCTGTTGACTGTGAATGGCCTCAAAAGCCTTACTCCCTACACAGACAAACACACACACACTTCCTATGTCTGGGAACAGAACCCCTACTGAACTAATATATCACACTACAGCATTCCGCAGTTATAGGATGCAACAGAGATATTACTGAGCTACTCCTTCCCCAAAGGTGTATTTCAAAATGAATATCAGCAGGCTTGCTAAAGTAGGGCAATGGAGGTTGTAGTGACTGTACATGGCCTCAAAACCATTGCTCCCTACACAGACAAACAAACACACAAACAGCCACACTTGCTATATCTGGGAATAGAACTCCTACCTAAGTAATTTATCAGTCTACACCATTATGCAGTTATAGGATGTGCCACAGAGATTACTGGATTAGTCCTTCCCCAAAGGTGTATTTCAAAGTGAATGACATCAGCAGGCATGCCAAAGTTGGGCATCTGAAATTGTTGTGAGTGTGACTAGCCTAAAAAGCATTGATCCCTACACAGACAAACACACTTGAGGTTTCCATGTCTGGGATTAGAACTCTTACCTAACTAGTTTATCATACTACAGCATTACACAGTTATAGGATGTGCCACAGAGATTATTGGGTTACTCCTTCCCCAAAGGTGTATTTCAAAGTGAATGAAATCAACAGGCTTGCCAGAGTAGGGCAATGGAGGTTGTAGTAAATGTGCATGGCCTCAAAAGCATTGCTCCCTACACAAACAAACAAACACACAAACATTCACACTTGCCATGTCTCAGAACAAAACTCCTACCTAACTAGTTTATCACACTACAGCATTACACAGTTATAGGATGCACCATGAAGATTACTGTGCTACTCCTTTCCTGAAGGTGTATTTCAAAGTGAATGACATCAGTAGGCTTTCCAGAGTAGGGCAATGAAGGTTGTAGTGAATGAGCATAGCCTCAAAAGTATTGCTCCCTACACAGAAAAATAAACACACAGACACGCAAACATCCACACTTGCCATGTCTGGGAATAGAACTCCTACCTAATTAGTTTATCACACTACAGCATTATGCAGTTAAATGACACAACACAGAGATTACTGTGATACTCCCTTCCCCAAAGGTGTATTTCAAAGTGAATGAGCATGCCAAATTAGGGCATTTGAAATTGCAGTGAGTGTGACTAGCCTAAAAAGCATTGATCTCTACAAACACAAAAACCACGTCTGAGATTAGAACTCCTACCTCCCTGGTTTATCACACTACAGCATTATGCAGTTATAGGATGCACCAACGAGATTACTGGGCTACTCATTCCCCAAAGGTGTATTTCAAAGTTAATGCATCAGCAGGCTTGCCAGAGTAGGGCAATGGGGAGGGCAGTGTGTGTGGATGGGCCATAACCCATTTATCTAGAGGCAGACATACCACACGCAGGCACACAGGTTTATATTCGCCAGGTATGTGTATACAACTGCTAGATGACTACTGCTTTGTACAGTCATGTTGCACAGTTAGCACTAGCACCAGAGTCTATAATGCTAAGGGATTCCAGAGGCAAATGTCTATGGTGAGTGACATTTACACATCATGTTGTTGTAGCCATTTGGCTGTGTGCTGGGTGGGACAGACCTCATGATGGAAAGCTCTTTGTCACTGTCACTCTCTTCCACACATCTGTATATGTGTACTTTTGGGATATTATAGTGTGTTGACTTTGGATATTTGTGTGTATTCCTATCCAATGTGTGTGCAAAGCATGACTGGTGCATACTGAGGAGAGTATGCACTAACATCTGCAACTGTCAGATATGTATGGTCCACTGTTGTTGCCAGATATGGGCTTCATTTCTTTAAGTGTGTGAGCATGCCCAGTATGACTTTCTGTATTGAATGTGTGAATCCTTTCCAGGTAGATTGTACTACAGTACAGACTTTTGTGTTCCACACCTACAGCTAGCAAACTGTTTCTGCAGGATATCTGTAGATCAGTTGACAACATGTGGTCAAAATGGGAAAAGGATAGTGGGTACTGTAGGTAATTGTGTTTGTGCTGCTTCTGCTACATGGTGCTGGTGTTAGCAGAGATATTCAAACGTGTACTGTCATACACTGTGATGTTTTATGTCATCAAGTACTATCATGTAGACATATTTGCTTGCAGTGATGTCCTGGGGAACACAGGGTGAATGCAGCTGTGTCCAGTATTGTGGTCAAATGCCTACATATTCTTGCAAACCCATGCCATTCTGGAGGGGGAGCTGCAGACACTTGCTGCTGGGGCTGTGTAACTGGTTCAGCACCTTGGTACAGTTGTGCCAGAGGATCTCATACTTGCACATCCATCGACATGACACTATGGCCTTCTCTTGCTGTGGCAATACCTCACAGCTGTACAGATTCACACAGGTTACCCAGAAGCAGGGGTCATACTTCAGGACATTACTCCTACACATTGTGGTTTAAGAGCAGGTTTGTAGCCACCCATTCTTGTGTTTGCAGCCAGAGATAGTATGTGCAGATGGCTGTGTTTCAGACTTCACACACCGCATGCTCCCCATGCTCCTACCCCTCCTCTATTATTCTATCCTCTTCCATACATTATGCAAACATTCTCTGATACTTTCCCTATAGTTATCACCTCATCACAGCATTGTATATTGTTGTTGGTCCACAGTTCATGCAGTAGGACATGGTGAACATGTTACTGTGGTTTGTCCAAATGGCCTTCCATATGGGTTCTGTGGACTGTGTTATGTTATTTGGGAGTCCATGACATAACATACATTGGCAGTATGGGTGAGACACAGGCCTTTGGCAGAGGACTATAGACCATTTGGTAGTGATGCAGGCTAGCTGTAGCAGGCCTCTGCATTCTGTCAGTCCTACAGTCCCAGAATGCAATACCATATATTCCCCTGGGGTGACAGGGTAGGTGTGCTAGGTGTTCATGCCAGTACTTTCTGTCAGTATTGATCCAGTGGTGTGGATGCTGGCAGGGTGCTGCTTACAGCTAGGGACACACCTGCATAGGATACCTGCCCTACATGCTGCATTCTTTTGCTATTGTCATACACAGGTGGGGGTCATATTGTACTCATTCCCAACAGCAGGGATAAGTCCGGAGAGATACCTATGGGAGGTGGTTGGGTTTGCTGGGTACATCTGTGCTTTGGACACTACTTGCATCTGTCTCACAGATATGCATGGGACATTCCACTTATGTTGGCTTGTGCAGGGACATCAGCTGTTTCTCAATACATCATTCCTATGAACTTTGTGGTATGCCAGTGTTTGGCCAGATGACATCAGTAATCCCTTCTACAAGCCCAGATAATGTGCTACAAACCTGTATGTACAATTCCAAGGGTGTGTCCATCTGACAGTTACATATTATACACTGTCTGCCTGAGGTACTTCCCCCTGTGTACTGCTTGTATATCTGACCCGACAGCCATGCCATGTCCATCTTTCAGATGGTGACACATATTGCTTCCAAACATTTACAATGGCTTACTGCTAGAATATGTTAGACCGAGAAGCATTGTGTTTGGCACTGCAGTTGTGAGGACTTGCCCGTCATTGGCAGTGCTGGGCAGTGTCCACCAGGACAAACCTCACCATGCATACATACTGACCACTCTCACACAATATACCACACACACCAACCTAACACACACACCTGAATATTGTACATGTGCTACAATCTATCCTGCTACCTTGGCCAGCCCAGGTAATCTGTGCTCCGCTGTTATTATACCTATACATACATGTTACTACATTTCTACATAAGATTGGAGGGCACACCTGTCACTTGTACACATTTGCTATGACTATACTGGTATGTCAGGTACTCCATTTCATTCTGTATTTTAACCTATCATGCTGACTAGAGGCATATCAGTGCACTACAGGTCTTAGGTTTGATTGATCTACATTTCAGTTTCTGACTTCTTACCCTTCACAACAAACATCCCACTGCCTGACCTGTTGTAGTCTGTCTATGTAGGCCTGGGGGGAGATTACCCATGGCCATCAATCAGAGGCCTTAACACAGCTTTTATTTGTGTTTGTCTACACCTGCCATGCTGGCTGAGAGTGTTGTTGGGTATGTGAGCCTCCCTGACTGGCATGTGTGTGTCATATGGACACACATGTGGCCCAGTACATTTCCTGCAGTGGGTTTTGTCATCATGTGTAGTATTGGCTACTATGGTAAAACCAGTATTTGTTACAGATCTCATGCTACAACTATGTTTGTCTACTATCTGCTGGCATCCCATTTAGCCACCCGATTACCTTGCATGCTCACATCCATACCATAGATACAAGTAACAAGAAGTACTACTCCATTCAGCAATTGTTAGGAAAAGTGACTTACCTTGTGGTTGTGCCAGTATTAAGGATGGTGCTGGAGGGTTGCCTATGTCGGATGCACATAGTACATTCCCTATACATGACTGAGCACAGATAGTGTCATGTTTGGCATCCCTTTTACAGTATGTGTGAGTCAGAGAGAGGTGTCATTCCCTGGGTCCCTACTGTTTCAGTGTATGTGCTATGCGTTGCCTCTTTGCCAAGGCCAGGGCATACTGGGCATGCCTCCTTCTGCCTACTGGGGCAGGCTCAGGTTGTTCCTCCTCTGAGTCACTCTGTGCCTGTGCAGGCCTTGGCAATGGTGGGGGGCTGTGTGGCCCTGCCCCATGCTGTTCCTGCTGCAGCTGTTTCCACAGGATCATATTGTGTAGCATGGCACATAAGATGACAATCTGAGTACATGTAGCTGGTGAGTAATGCAAGGCTCCACCGGATGTGACAAGGCACCGGAACCTTGACTTGAGCATCCCTAACCAAACACATGCTCTATTATAATTCTGGTCTGTGCGTGTGCCTCATTATGGAGTTCTTGTTTGGGTGTGTGTGCATTTCTGATGGGTGTCATCAGTCATGGCTCCAGTGCATAACCAGCTTCCCCCACTAGGTGACCATAAGGGATGTCCCCATTGTCAAATCTCTGGTACAACTGCATCAGATGCCATATGTGGGAGTCATGATAGCTTCCAGGGCAACCAGCACACACATTCATTATAATGCCATGGGCATCGCACACAACCTAGCAGTTGATGGAGGGGAAGCCCTTGCGGTTGATGTAGACCCTACCCTGCTCACTGGGTGGTGCTGTGATGTGTATGTGCGTGCAGTCTATAGCACCCACTACCTCAGGGTATTCTTCTATTTGGTGGAAGAGATGCATATTGCTGGCCAACGCCTCATGGGTGTTGTGGAAATATACATGCTCACCAGCATGTGCTGACATGGCATCTGGGAACTGGTGGAGTACCCTGGATGCTGATGCCTGTGAGATCCCCATGATATCCCCAGTTGGTATTTGAAGGTACCTGTGGCTAGTATTCTTAGGCCTACACATACCTTGGTATCCACTGGGATGGGGTTCCCCTCTGTTAGTTCTGTGTGTTAGGCGTAGCTGGCACAGCTTAACAATTTGCTATCAACTATCTCCAGCTCATGTAGCCCCTGGTAGGTTACCCTGGGTCTGTACACTCTTCTCCATCTCCTCACTCTGGGTTGGTCGACAGCATTCTCATCCTTACCACCCTCAGCCTCTTCCACATGTTGATGTATGATAGCTGCTGCAGCCCCTATCATTTTGTTGTTTTTCTTTGTTAAAATTTCCCGCTTGCATATACCGGTGGTGTAGACTATGTGGTTAAAACCTGAGAGAAAGGTGTTTGCATAGTTTATAGTAGTGTTCTGGGCTGGGCTGCTGCCAGTGTAATTAGCTGATTCTGATACATTTCACTTGCCAGCTATGCTAGTTCTCCTTGATTACTTTCTACTGCTGTTTTTCCTTCCCATTGCCTTCCTGTTTAACCCCAGGGGCATGCCGCAAAAACACAGTGCTCACATGTGCACAGAAATGCCATTTCCTGGTTTACTTTTTTTTCCCTTTAAAACCTGGTGCATGGCATGCACACCCACTTAGGCAATGTAAAGAGTGCTAGGCAACCACAGACACACCCTCTTACTTTGCTCTGCTAAACTAAGGGCAAACCTGAGCCACAGGGCTCCAATAAGCTTACAGAATGCCTGATACACACCCCTATGATGTCAGCTAACTCTTAGGCTTGAACCATGTTAGTTCTGCACTTATACTGTTGGGTGCTGACTAGCATTGAGGGGAAATCTGGGATTCAGTATAATTTCCCTCATTTGCATAGGATTGCCTACTAATGCATAGTTACAGGTCCCACACTGAGCCTCCCCACTTAGCAACCACTATTCACTGGCCATGTTGTCTTCTGCCTGACATAGAGTATAATGGCAAAATAGTGATTTTGGTTACAATGCTTTTTTCAGGTTATTTTTTTATATTTTCAGCCCGATCATGTTTGTGCACCACTGTCCTATGCTTAAACAGCCGAAATCGGCTAAAAAAAATAAAAATATATATATATTTTTTTGCAACTTTTTTCCATGCCAGTGGCCATAATTTTGGCCATTGGCATGGTTTCTACATAATGCACACCCTTTATTTGGAGCTGCCATTACTAACCAAGTACATTTCTGCATGCTACACTAGTCCAACACAGCCAGCTGACAGCTTCCCGGATCGCAAATTCACCTCATTTGCATAATTTTCACCTGCAAATGGGGTAATTTGCATATAGGAGCTGTGTCCGTGCAGGAATAGTGCAGGAGTGCTCGTGCACATCCCTGCAGCTTATTCCTGGATCGCCCGGCAGCCATATTGCCTCCAAGAGCTCCTGCACTGTTCCTACACACCATGCCGGGCTTGCTGAATCTGGGGGTGAATGTTTACACACCATACATGCTACTGCCTGTTAACTGAACTTGTAAACTGCATTCTTGTCTTACGATTCATTTTCCCAAATGCCACTGCATGATTTCAAGAAAGACTGGATTCTCGAAATAATAATTACTGAACCTTGGCATTATGCTTGGCATGAGAAACACCTCCTTTAATGTGACATTGTATTATTTAGGCACCCACACTATCATTGTGCAGCTCTATTTCTTGGTTAGATAACCTTCAAACTACTGCAGCATTTAACTGCAATTAAATTTCAACCGCATACTTACATTTTCAGGGGTATGTTCTATAATACTTACTCATCACTGATTTTCAAGTTCACTTCTTCTAATGCATTTCAAATAACTCTGATAATGCCTTACCCTGTTTAATTCTGTAACCAAAAATAATCTAATTATCTAAACAATGTAAGATATTACCAGACATAATTTTCTTTACACTAAATTGCAGCTTATAAAGGAAGTTATATTTTGCCTACAATTTGCTTGAAGTCCGTCCAGGTCAAAATGATTTACAGAGACTATATGGGCTTCACTGGACCAGCCATTTGACCTGGCAGTTCTCGGTCATTTTAAAGTGACAGTAGACATGTACTTTTTTCTCTCCTCATTTGCATCCACAGTGCGAACACCATTGAAATAATGTGCAATGAGCACTCAATTAATTTTTTAATTTACTTTATCATTTGTTTACCAGGAAAGTCTGACTTGGAACAAAGCCAATTTTCAGCAGAGGCCCAGGGAGAGACACTCTAGACGTATGTCTTTGTAATGTGGGAGGAAACCGGAACACACGGAGGAAACCCACATGAACGCAAGTAGGACATGCAGACTCTGCACAGAAGGCACCCCAGCTGAGAATCGAACCAGAGAACCTCTTGCCATGACAGCGCTACCACTGCACCACTGTGCCATCCATTTTATTTTCAAACACATGTTCAAGCCAAGCTAAATGCTTTAAGTGTGTCAACAATATAGTACAATCTGTAGGAATGATCATATTATGGTGGTGGACATGATCGTACTGTAAAGGAATCTATTATTTCTGTAAAAGCCCAGTAACTGCCCTATCCATCATTAACACTTTTGAGAGATGGTAAACAACTTCACTGTCTACTTTCTCTGTCCAAAATACTCCCTGTCACTTAATATCTATGGGTATATTATCCAGAAAAGTATACTGAATTTTGCAGTGGTGGTCCAAAAGGAAATTATTATCAGATCTCATTTTAGTGACAGTAAAAATTAATAGGGTTGTAAATGCCTGAGTGGAAGGGTTATAACTGAGTCCAGACTGATTCTTATCTTAATTTCTTAGTCATTAAACTGTGCAGAAAGTCCCTCTTTTTCTTAGTGAGGTAAGACTTAGTCTTATTTTAGTAACTTTGTGAATTAAAGCAACAACCTATATGACCTTTGCAACATATTCAAATTAAGTATTAGAAAAAATATATAAAATTACCTTGCTGGACTCAAATCTGCTATGACCAGTGTGGATCATATGAACAAATTCCATGCAGATCCCTCACCACTGTACTTTGAGTGTCCTTGTTGAGTTTTGTGTTTTATTGAAAGCATGCTTATAAAATTAACATCTTTGCTGTTATCTCTGTCATTCAAGTCTGATCTCCTTAGTAGACATACCTTGCCTCCAGTCTTACAACAGTTAATACAGTGGATAGACTAACCTTGCATTTATCTTACTCATGTTTCATTTACAGTGATTACCACTATTCTTGCAGACCTGATTATTTTAAGTTTTGAAATTATTATAAATTTAATGAATAATTGCTATTTAATACTTTTATTTCTATATGAAGCATTTTGTTGTTGTTGTTACTGCATCTAAGAGATATCTATAGAAATCATAATGACCATAAATGTTATCCTCAGAAAAATGAAACAACTTCAGAGGTAGGTAAATGAATAGTAATTTTAATATGTCAGCAAGAATTCCTAGTCAGTTGTAGAGGGATCTTGAGGTTAGCATTGCTAATATTGGCAGTGTGGCCAGAGCCTCTAACATGGGATGTACAGGTGCAAATCCTTCTTAAAACAATATTTCTCTGATGTAAAAATAAGTGTTGAAATTAAGATTGTTTTAGTGTTTGCATCTATCTATATCTAGCTATGTGTGTATATATATATATATATATATATATATATATATATATATATATATATATATATATATATATATATATATACACACACATACATATAAATATATATGTATAAGAATGTATAATGAATAACTACTGGTGAGCTTGATCAAAAACAAAGCATCCAAAAAATTCATCAGTTATCATTAATCACAACTAAAAATAATCTAAAAAGTAATTGCAAATGTAAAGCAAAATGTTACATTTGCAATTACCAAAAGAAAAAAAAAACTTTTATATGGGTACTTCACAGCCAACATGGGATGTACTGGTGCAAATCCTCCCTAAAACAATATTTTACTGATGTAAAAATAAGTGTTGAAATTAAGATTGTTTTAGTGTTTGCAATTAAAAATAGAAAAAAAAAACCTTTTATATTGGAGCTTCACAGCCAGCATTCCTTGATGTGTGACCTCAACCCACACATTCCTGGAATTTAAATGCATTAACCCCATTGCTACACAAACTCAAAGAAAGGGGAAAATGCCTGGAGCTATGTAATGATCAATCTGTTGAAGTTTGACTGTTATATAATTTGATGTACTATAACAAAGATGAAAACTCCAGTGCTTCTGCAGGTGATTAAATGTATGCAGTGATAAATCACATAACAATCATAAAATATGTATATGTATATATGTGTGTGTGTGTGTGTGTGTGTGTGTGTGTGTGTGTGTGTGTGTGTGTGTGTGTGTGTGTGTGTGTGTGTGTGTTTGTGTGTGTGTATGTATGTAGTGCATGGAGTGCTGTGATTATACTCCAAAATTGTAAAAAAAGATAAACCTATAAACCCATAACGCATTTCTGAAGTGTGAGACTTGACTGTAACAGCATTTTCAGAGGTGTATAGCAATTGTTACACACCCTCTAAGTGCTGTTACAGTCAGGTCTGACTCAGGGGATGATCCTTCACTTTGAACTGTTCTGGAATATCTTGCCTTATATTCTGTCTGCAGAAATTTTCAGACATCAGTCTGTAGATAAATTAGAACAATATTTAAAAACTGCTTCCTGCATTTTTTTCTCCAATTATATTTACATGGTGTCTGTGCTTTCAAAGTAGGTAAAACACTTCACGTTTTTTTCTTTGTAATTGGTTGTACATATTGTCAGAACTGCATGCACTACAAAGAGTCATGATAAGGTTTCACTGACCTTAACCAATTATTATGTGTTCTTAACATGGATGCCAAGAACTCATCTGCATCCACGTCTCGAACGCATAATAATTTGGTTACGATTAGATGCCTGGGCATAATTATATATATAACATGCATGCTCAAATGCATGTTCAAGTACACACACACACACACACACACACACACACACACACACACACATAAATTTAATGTGGGCTAGAGGGAGAATCAGAGCCTGTCCTATCTGTGTCTGGTTGCAAGGCAGTGGATTTAGGGTGTTATCCTCCTTCTTGATGACCATGTATGTGCTGAATCAAATTTTAAAGGACTGAGCAAGGTCTGAAATGTTTGTTATGTTTGCTTGCATGTGCAAGGTCAGGTCTGTTGGATGTGTGAAATTTACAATACTAGTTGTATGTTTATGGTTTGGGCTGACTATTTCAGCATGCATCAATTTGTGTGTGTGTGTGTGTGTGTGTGTGTGTGTGTGTGTGTGTGTGTGTGTGTGTGTGTGCGCATGTGTGTTGGTCTGCATGTGTGTACAAATAGTGGTTTGCTTGCAATATATATGGGCTTTAATGCTTTATAATAACCTAAGAAAATTAAACTTTGGCAACATCATAAAATTGTTTCAAAGCTACCTTGGGAAGAGAAACTTCCAAGTTTACATTAATAATTAAATCTCCACAACGGGAACCTTCCATACAGGAGTCCCTCAATGTCCTGTACAAGGGACATTACTGTTCTCACTTATTATCAAAGACATTTCAAATGATTTACACCCACTAAATATCATCCTATATGTAGGGTGCATCCTTATGTTACAGGCCAATAAATGCCCAACACCCTTACAATCAGAAAATAGTCTACTAGGGAACAGAACAGACTAGACACTGTTTGTGTTCCTAAAGAAATGACTGTTACTTCATGTCAAGTTTTACCACCATTGATTTGTTGTGGTCATGGGGTTATAAAAGTTACATTTCTCCTAGATAGTTTTGCCAAAATTGAAATCTAAACCAATGTACTGCAGATTAATAGCAGACTGTATGTACGCAAAACAAGCACTATGTAAAATTAACTGCAATGATCAGTTCAATGGAAAAACTGCAGAAAGAATGTTTAAGGTTTTGAAAGAGAAATTGCTTGAATATATAGAATCAAAAAAATGCTTAACATCTGGATCTAGGTACACAAGGTCAGGGTGCTATTATTTCCATATGAACAAGATAGTTGATTAAGGTGATAGACAAAAAAATATAAGAATTGGAAAAAGGTTGAACTATGAATTTGATAACTGAAATAAAAAATCCGGATTGATCATTTTAAACATAATGTGAAACAAGATAAAAAAAACTTTGAAGAAAAATGATATAAAGATACTCAGCATAATAAGAAGCCAGTTTACAAATACGTAAGATGTGGTAGACATACAAACTGATAAAATGTGTGTAGACTGTCCAAATAGCATCCAGGTAACTTCAGATACTGAAATTAAATTTGATTATATTGAAAAAAGAGCAATGCAACAGTATCCCAAAGGAAGCACAGGGTGTAGCTGGAATTAGTAATAATGACCTGAGAACACTTCAGCATGAACTTACAGCACCATTATATATTTTATATACCAGATCATTTTAGTATGGAGAGATCCCTCAAGATTGATGGCATGCACTTATTAATCCTATATTTAAATGAAAGTGGAACAGGAAAATCTCATGGTCATACAGACATAATTTTATTTTATTTTTGTGGAAAAATGATGACACATTTATTTTGGAAAAATTATATTAAGAACTGGAAAGACTGGGACTTTAAACATATGCTGGCATGCATATGATGAAAATAGATCTGCATCCAACTATAACATGATGTTCTATAACAATGCATTGACAGCTATAAATGAAAAATTGTGCTGTGATGTAATTTATGTAGATTTAACTTCAGCATTTCATAAGGTCATATACAAAACACTTATCAATAAATTAGAACAACTAGTTATTGATGTAATCTTAATAATTTGGACAACAGCATGGCTTAGAAATAGGATATGACAAATATCATACAGCAACTGGACAGGTGAAATTCTAGATTACAGTCAGGGTGTCTCACAGGGGTCTGTCCTAGGCTTATTTAGGTTACATCTTTCACATCTATCTTTTTTATCTGAGGTGATCCACAGTCTGTATGCAGATGACTTGAAAATGCACTAAATGATTGCATTTGTTACAGATATATCATTCATTTATGCAAAAGAACTTCACTAAACTGACCATTTGGGTACAGGAGAATATGCTAGGAAATACACAAAATACCAACCATATGAGATCGGGGAAACATGGGGGGAATTTAATAAAGCCTACACATTTTTTATCATGTAGGCACTGCACAATGCTGCAAAGCAGGTTTTAGATTCAGTACGCACAGTTGAGCCAACATGTGAAGTTCCATGGCATGCAAATCACCTCATAAGTAGATGAATGTCATGCAAATGAGTCAGGTAGAGTGATCCAGCAAGCAGATAGGCAGCTCTTCAGACCTAGTTTCAGTGTCTGTGTAGACAGACAAAAGGGGCTGTAAAAATGTAGATATATGGACAGAAATGGCATACCACACACAGACATGAGTGAAACTATCCTCCTGTGTGTCTGAAAAATAAAAGGAAATAAGGTAAATTAATTTAATTTTTTTAATAATCTGGGCATGTTTGTGCAGTGCAAACATACTTTATGAAAAAAAAATTTCTGGAAAAAACAAAACGAATATATGACAAAAATGTGTTACAGGACCTTGTGTGGAGTATCTACAATGGTGCATTGGTGCTGTTGCTAATGTGGTAGGGCTTATGAATCATGTAGTTTCCAGGCTGTGAGCACAGATCCCTATGCAAATGAGGAGGAGTTACTGAATAGCATCAGAGAACCATGTTGGTGTTTACAGAGAAGGTAGCTGGGGGAGGGTGTGTCCAATGACTTCTAAGCTTATTTCAGCTTAGCTGCCCATTTGTGCTGTGTGCCGCCATGCTGAGCATGTCCTTTTGGGGGGGGGGGTGTGCAGTAATTTCTAAGCTTTGTTTAGCTAAGGGACATGTGTTTCTGCGTGTTTGGATGGCATACCAGCATGCTGAGTGTGGAATTCTGGGGGGGTGTATACTAAGTGCTAAGCTTTGTTTACCTAAAGGGTGTGCGTTTGAGTGGGGTGCCGCAGTGCTGAGTGTATCTAAAAGCCAATGACATATTAATTGGTTTTCACCTCTGTTTAACTTAAACTAGGGCCATTTAATGATGTTAATGATATACTAGGCAGGTGGAATGCATCATAGGTAGCCAATCACACAGTCAGCACCTACATCAGAGCACCATAAAGTATGCATACACCCTAAAATCTGATTTTCCCCCATACTCTGCATCATTGGAGTACAGACTTTGGAATTTTAAGTGACAGAATGCTGGTGGCTGCTGGTCTGCTACATCTGTATGTGCTAGATGCTGAGGTCAATGCTGCTGCTGACAATCAGCCTAGACAGAGAAGGAGAAGAGTGTTCAGGTCCAGGGTAACCTTCCAGGAGCTACATGAGCTAGAGAATACAGAGCACTACAGGATGGACAGGGACATATTAAAAGAACTCACTGAGCTCTACCACCCTCAACTCAGACCCAGCATTAACAAAGGGGAACCCATCCCAGTGGAAACAAAAGTATGTGTTGTCCTTAGGATACTTGCTACAGGTACTTTCCAAAGACCAGCTGGGGACATGATGGGGATCCCACAGGCATCAGCATCCAGGATACTCCACCAGTTCCTGAATGCCATGCTACCACATGCCAGGGAGCACATTTTTCCCCTCACTCCTGAGGCAAGGGACAGCAATATCCAACATTTCTACCATGTAGCACACTACCCTGAGGTACATCAAGTCACCACCTGGTGAGGAGGGTAAAATCTACAACAACCACAAGGGGTACCACTCCATCAACAGCCAGGTCATGTGCAATGTCCAGCGGATTATCATGAATGTATGTGCTGGCAGCCTTGGCAGTTGACTCCCATATCTGGCACGCATCACAGCTGTACCAGATGTTTGCAAGGGGGATGTTCCACATGGCCATTTACTGGTGGATGCTAGGTATGCACTGGAACCATGGATGATGACACCCATCAGAAATGCACACAAACCCATAGAAGAATGCCATAATGAGGCACATGCACAAACAAGAAACATCATGGAATGTGCGTTTGGGCTTTTGAAGTCACGGTTTCAGTGCCTTGATATATCTGGTAGAGCCCTGCAATACTGTCCAGCCACCTGTGCACATATGTTCACAATATGTGCCATGCTACACAAAATGATCCTGCAGAAACAGTTGTAGCAGGTTCAGCAAAGGGAAGAGATACACAGCCCCCCACCAGTGCTTAGGTCACCACAGCCACAGTCACAGGAGGACTCAGAAGATGAACCCCTGAATATGTCTCTGTGGGCAGATGTAAGCGTGCCGGGATGCCCTAGCTTTGGCTAAGAGATAACACATAGCACATTCACTTAGGGCCCTAGTGTCTGACATTTTTCTCCTACTCACATACATATATTAAAATTGTTGATGCCAGATAACCCACACAACCTGTACCTATCCATGTATTGGCTGTGTACTGCTTGCTTCACACAGAGTCAGCCCTGAACTACAGTTCTGTCAATTGCTGCATTCGCAAGGTAAGTCTCTAACCTATGCACTATTTATAAGGATTACTATAATATGGTGTCATATGTATGGATTTACTGCATTTATGAAAGGAAATATAGTAGGCTATGTGGACAGAAATAACATCCACATGGAACTACAAATACCCAGTCCAACAATATGTGTTCCCTAATAATCACTAGGCCTCATGGGTGGAATTCACTACATCAGTAAAGGGAGATGTTAAAGAGTAGGGTCACATGATATTTGGACTACTGTGTATCCCAGCAGATCATGTGCTGTTGTTCCCCCACCCCCAACACAGCAGTGTTCCCATATAACTGTTTTAACAGTAAGTCAACAATGGAAAATCAGTAGACCAGGCAATCTCAGGGCTGTAATATAAAACTCAGTCACACATTGTAAGTCATTCGTAATGCAGGAAAAACAAAGTACACATTAATGCTGTTGATTCTGTGATGAATGGCTCTTCTGTCTCTAGCAGCATGTGTGGCTCAGTGGACTAGGGAAGCTAGCATGAGTGCTGGTGTTGCTTCTCATCTGGAAGTAGTCACATCTTTTGCATGTGTGGTATTATTATGTTGGTGGTTTCACAGACTGTCAGTCTGTGTGTGGTGTAACATTATGAACCTCAGTCACATACCGAGTACAGCAGACAGCTGGGGAAAGCTGTGGATATTTTGAGTGAACTGCAGTACTGCAGAAACAGGGAGATATGTCATTGTCTGTAACACACAAAATCCTGGACTGGAGTACAGGTAGGTGTGGCCTGGAGTCAGTTTATAAGTACTGACAGTCCCACTAGGCATGACCATAGGGTTCCTATCAGTTCGTCGAAACTTCAGCAGTTCGAACACCATATGTTCGAACTGTGAAGTTCGAAAACTGATTATCTCGAAGACACGGAACACCAAATTCATTCCCAGGGAAAATAATTCGGTTGGCCTTTTCTGCGGCTTTGCGATTTGCAGCACTGTGGTGGAAAGTTACGGGTCGGGTTCAGGTAAGTGTGCAATTCTGCAGACGTCAGAGTTAGGGTGCAGGTTAGGTCAGTTAGGGCTAGGGCACGGGTGAGGTAGGTGTGCAGTAATGACAGACTTTAAGGTTAGGACGGAATAGGTGAGTTAGGGTTAGGGTGAGGGTTAGGTGAATTAGGGTTAGGGTGTGGGTGAGATGGCTATGCGATAGTGACAGACTTTAGGGTTAGGGCAGGATAGGTTAGTTAGGGTTAGGACGCGGGTCAAGTGAGTGTGCGATAGTGACGGACCTTAGGGTTAGGGTTTGGGTTAAAGTAAGTGGATTGATAGTTGTGTATGTACAGTTTAGTGTAGGGTTAGATGTAGGATTTTAAGTGTATGTGTGTGGATTGCTGTTTTTTTTGGTGTGCTTGTGTGTTTTGTGTTGTGTGGCATGTGTGTTTCTTGGAACAGTGATTTTTTTTTCCCTGGAAAAAAAAAAAATCGCTGTTTTAAGCCTTTGATGGTTTTGCACTTTGAGGCTAGAAGTTCGAACATATGGTGTTTGAACTTCTGCCGTTTCGTCGAAGTAAATAGACCCAAGACCATACACTTTGTTAAAATGAACGCAATTTTGTTGCCCCTTCATCAAAATGACCTGTTATGTACAGATATGTCTATACATACAGACATAAATGTATACATATCCATCTGCCACTATCTCTCTCTCACATACATAGTATATCTATCTCTATGCAGAGTCAAATATATATATATATATATATATATATATATATATATATATATATATATATATATATATTAAAAATGAAACAGACTCTCCCCACATATCTACATAACATACACACACACACACACACACACACACACACACACACACACACACACACAGCTACATATATATATATATATATATATATATATATATATATATATATATATATATATATATATATATATATATATATATATATATATATAAAAACCTGTTATATACATAAATATGTCTGTGGATGGCTGTATTGTCCTACATGCCATAAATAATGGTTCATAAATCTGCACTATCATGCATCCATACTGTTGCTCAAAGGATCCAAACTAAGGGAGCAATAGTACATAATCAACTTACCTACAGACACGTGTACCTGCTGGATGTCACCACGTAGGCAGACAAAGGTGAGCAGATGGTATATTGTATAATGTTGTCCATGCAAGCATGGACAGTGCACATTGTTCCTGCCCACATGTTTGCTTCCCTAAGTGCAAACAGTCAGATATGACCATACTGGTAAATGTACATACATAGCTAGTTATCTTACTGCTAGGATACTAGATGCAGATAACAGTATGAAGCAATATCACTCTGCAGACCACAGATGCTGTTCAACACAAGCCTAGTTTGTGTAATCCACAAGTACTGTGCCTGCAATCATATACGAAATAGACTTTATCTGTGGCATGTGTGATAAACCTTATAATATATAGTCTATGAAACTAGATAAGTAGGGGTTCTAATCGCACTCCAAGCCACTTTGTGTGTGTGTGTGTGTGTGTGTGTGTGTGTGTGTGTGTGTGTGTGTGTGTGTGTGTGTGTGTGTGTCTGCAAAACAACTGAAATGCCCTCATGGACTATCTGCCTGCACTGGTTATGCACGTTGTGGCCCTGTAACTTGCTGCTGTATTCTAAACTGCTGTCTTTTGCAAAGCCTGATGATGTCATCCACCTTAAGACTATCAGCTGACAGTATAGACTCAGACTTAAGCTGTGGCACATCCAGTAAGTACTGTGGGCTATAGTGTCTAAGACTAGATCGGTAAGGGTTCCAGTTTCACCCCAGGCTACTTGGTGTCCATATAGCTTAAATAAGATGTGTGTTGGAGGGAAGCATTCTAGCTTATCAGTGGGAGTGGTAAGCACTAGGTAGCCTATCTACCACAAGATCCAGGTACAGAATCTTAGTTTTAGCACCTGAATTTGCTTATTCGTGCTCAGCACTTGTTAACTTCTTGTTAGCACTAAATGAGCTACAAATTACTACAGCACTCAACCTTCGTCTTTACATAGAGGAAAACAGTTTTTGTACTTATTTTCCTCACTTGCTTAGAGAAAAACAGCTCTCAAACTCACTTTCCTCACTTGTCTAGAGGAAAGTAGTTTTTTATTTAGGCATGTCCAAGGGTTAGCTCCCAGTGTTTTTTCCTATCTGATGAATCTGGGCATCATAAGGCAATGTAGCAATTGCTTCATGTACACAGACAACCCTATCCTCCTACCACCCATAACCACAACCTGTGAGAGATGCACTTATCTAGCCAAACTGGAGGTAAAGGTCTCTCCAACCAAGACTGTACTTGACAGTCAAGAGGAGAAGGTAAACACTTGCACCACACCACACTCATCACATAGTCCCATTAAACCTACACCACCAAAATCCACACATAGAAACACAAAAACATTCACAGAGGTTTTCAATAATCTGCTCAAGCAACAGAGACCTCCAAAGCAGAAACTCAAGCAATCTCCACCCCCCAACACAACCAAAGTGACACATAGCCCACAGACTCAGTGTGCCAATAAATCACAGCCCATAAAGCAAACCAATGTACCCAACACACTAGTCATAAAAAAATGTGTTCAGAAGCAACTCCTACATATCCTCCTTAAAACTCAAATCCTTTCCCAAACACATTATGAGTTCAGACCAGGACATAGCACATCTACTGTTCTAATATCCTTCTTAGACATAGTTAATAAAGCTCGTAACTCAGGGAACATTGTTTCAGCTTTATTCTTGACCTATCTATAGCCTTTGATACCATCTCTCACACTATCCTCTTCTTTCAACTTCCCAACATAGGACTATCAACCCCCTCTCTTAACTGGTTCAAAAGCTACCTTTCCAACAGGGAACATGCTGTCAAATGGCAGAACCCCACATCCCTTTACATTCAAAACTCTACTGGCTTCCCTCCAGACTCAGTATTAGGACCCCTTCTGTTCAACATTTTCAACAGTAATCTCTATCAATCAATCCAGCAGGCATCACTAGTTCAGTATGCAGATGAATCTGCACTACTGACAACCCAACTCTATTAAAGCAAATCATCCAAACTGCATTTACTATTGCAGAGACTTGGCTCCACAACAATCACCTTTCCTTAAACCCTAATAAAACCAAACTCATGATTTTTACTCCGAAGAAAAACACACCCCTTAACAATTCCCATTTCAAAATATTCTCTCTTAACTCCACTACAATTGAATTTGTGATCCATGCAAAACTGTTAGCAGTAATAATCAACAAAAACCTCAAATTTGATCTCCATGTTTATAACATCAGTAAGACCCATAACAATCTAGGACTACTCTATAGACATAACCCGTACTTCTCACTCCCCACAAAACAAAGACTTGCCTCATCTTACCTACTTCCTCCCCTAGGTTATGATGCACTGCTATTAACCAACCTTCAGTCCTCCCTGAAAATGAAACTAGAAACGTGCTATACAAGATAGCTAAATTTACAACAAATAGTCACCACTACACCCACCACTGCCCTAAATTACCTACATTGACTCGAATTCCCCCAATACTTAACCTGTCTTCAACTAAGTACCACATACAAATTAATTAATAAACCTCAAGGCTGCCTTGTCCTGAAGTCCTTATTCATCCATTATAATCCTAATAGGCCCCTAAGATCTGAAAACCTACACCTTCTACAAATTCATAAACCCAAATAACCTGCTGGTCAACTATTATGCTCTTGGGTCATTGCTAAAACATGGAAGAGCCTACCGACATGCATTTGCACACATCAGTGCTATGCCACCTTCAAAACTGCCCTGCATGTATGTGTCCTCTCCAAATGTACTTATAACTGTTCAGTTCCTCCACCAGCTATTATCTAATTCCAAGAGCCTTCCTATCCACTCTTATTTCCCCTTCACACATACTTCTCTACAAACTTAAACACACTTCTTTTCAAACAGTCTAATTTATAGCTAAACTCTCCTCTCTTTTTCTCCTTACCTAATACAACAGATAAGCTCTATCTCAACCACTCTATTATAATTCCTTACCTACTCTATAACCCAAATATTGCTATTTTAATATAGCAATACTTCACCCTCCTCATGTATTAACCTATTCATCTCTCCTATATTATATATTTTGTACACCCTTTTATTCTTCTACCAACTTACCTTACCTGTACCCAACTACACCTGCTAATGTGCATACTCAATACTCATGCCTTGTAATACTATATTTGCTACATGTGTTTTCAATGTATTTGTCATGTGAATGCAATGGCTTATACATCTAAGTTTGTCTTGAACTGTATTGTAATTGGACTAGCTTAAACTATAATATGTGCCTTGTATTGTATTTCTCTGTACTGCTTGTGGTTTTATAATGCATTTTTGTTGTGTTTTTGCACAATGCATTTTGTTTTGCTAACTGTTCTGAATACTATGTACTTTCATACCAACTGCCTTTGTGGAACTTTTCTCTGCAGGCCTCCACTGAAAATGGTCTCTTCTTGACCCAGTATGGGCTTTCCTGGTAAACAAAAGCCAACAAATAAATAAATATATATATATATATTCTGAAAGGAAAATACTTTGGTAACCAGTACCACTTGCCAGGTGAGTCCTGCCATGTTTGGAAGCAATCACATTAAAAAATAGTAAGAATAAGAACCAGTTAGTGCATGTCCTTTCAGTAGAGGCTAGCAATGTGACCACATCAAGGAATGAGCTAGCTGGCAGTGAATGCCTGCAATGGTGTTACATTTGATAGAGGCTAATGGAGCTCCACTGGAATTACTTAAATCAGCAGAAGAAATAGCTGATAGCAGTAAATCTAAACCTGAAAAAAAAAGTTGTCAAATAGTATTGGACTTGCACTAGAAGAAAATCTTGAAGGATTACAAAGAGAGAAAGCTGAAGCAAGCACAGCACTTAGGCTAGAAAAAAAAAAAAAAAACTTGAGAGAGATAGCCAAAGGGCCTCAGGGGCTGAGAGTGTGTGTGTGTGTGTGTGTGTGTGTGTGTGTGTGTGTGTGTGTGTGTGTGTGTGTGTGTGTAGATATATATATATATATATATATATATATATATATATATATACATATATATATATATATATATATATATATATATATATATATATATATATATGTATATGGGTCTACATCACATGATCAACTACCACATAACCAACGTTCAAATAGCCGAGACAAAAATAATGAAACTTCAGAAACCCGTATGGTGACTGTTTACTAGGGTAAATAAATACTTGGCTGAGATTGCCCTCTTCTCCACTGTTGTGTGATCCCAGAGTTGGCATATTTAGTTGAGGGGTGGTTTCACTTACCTCAGCGCGAGTTACATTGACAGTCGGCCATATAATTACTTACCCTGGTGAATTTCACCATTTGGCTTTCTGACATTTTGTTATTTTCATTTTGGTTAAATATAGTGATATAAATAATGGACTAAAGGTGAGTTTCACAAAGAATAAGAATAAGAAGAAGCACTGCATCGATTGAGAGTCTCAAAGTCCTGTGATCAGGCACTTCTAGAGATTGGCCATTGGATTTCTTTTGCAGGCTGTATGAATGTAAAACATACAAAGAGGTTGGTAAATAAAAACTTGTTATTGGTCAAGTATTATAAAAGAAATGAAAAGGTACTGAAACAATCATGAACAACAATGTTAAAAGTGTGTTAATATAGGTGATAAAGCAATAGGTTGCCAAGACAGTAAAACACCATATAGAAGAAAAGACGCAACAATAGATTAAAATGCAGAGTTGTCTTTCAGGGCTAAGAGATACTAGGTAAAAATGGCAAACACCTTCTATCCTGTCACTACAAGAAACTCTTTGAATTCATCATGAGATGTCATTATTTTAAGTTTGATTTCTTTGGGATATCTCAACAAAATTCACTTCAGTCTTGGAATGCGGTGGACATGTAAAAGTGCTGCAATAAAATGAAAACAAATATTGTACATAACAAAGCACAGAATAATTTGTACTAAACCAAATTTAATCTTTATAAAGAAAGTGGCATTGTACTGGTTTTAAAAGTGTAATTTGTAAAATAAAACAATGTAGAATGCATACCAGTGCATTTGTCACTGTAATAATATATTACCATTTGAAAAACACCTAAGCTGTGTTTCCTCTCTGTGAAAATCTGATTTGCAAGACTAATGCTGCTTGGAAGTTGTACACTATTTCATATGATAAGGACTTATTTGGACAGCTGCTGGTTGAGACCTGTCTGAAGTATACAATAAAGGAGTCTCGGAGAATGCCTTATAAATAGTAAAACAAACACAGTAAATCTTGTTTAAGGACTTATATTGACTGACTATTAATTCAAATGGTAACAGATTCACAGAAAATATAGGAGTCATAGCATTATCTGCTGTTGCATACCCTTGTGAACTAAGCTTAGTACATTATCTGTATGGACTTGTCAAACTGTGTTTTGAATATAGACATGAGAATTAAAATGGACACAGTATGTCTTATAACCAGAAATAAATATTTATTAGGTCATTCTCATCATTCCCTCTCTCTCTTTTTGAATATTTTATTTTCAAATTTATGTGCAGTCTTTTTCACTGTTTGCATATTTGTTAACTTATTCACTTCAAGTAAAGAGTTTTATTATATAGCCATAAACACATGTAGCTGATAATGTATTTATTAGCTTAAGGGTTTATGGATTTTTATGTCTGCATTTTGAGCTAAATTCTGTATGTACAATAAGGTGATGATCTGATAGATTTGACTAACTTGTGGTAGTGTACTATAAATTCGTAAGCATTGTTGATGTCTGAAAGCCATCATTTGCCACACTTTATTATGAAAATTTTCAGCAGATACAAGATACTGAGGTTAGATCTTCTCTGCCAAAGAAGTTGTGAATGGGAAGGGCTACTTTAGTATGACAGAAGCAACAGCATGTTACTTGTTTATGTCATCATCAAATTCCTCTACTCTTTTATGGGCTGTATTGGAAGCGAAGGTGCTCAAAAGCTCAACACAAAAATCATTACCTGTTATTTGAAAACATAACTTAGTACAACTGGCAGCTCACTCTGGATGTCTGGTATATGAAAGCCCCCTTTTGGGTTACATATACTTAAAAACAGATAGCAAGCTACTTCTCTGGAAGTCCTGGAAAAGTAGGGGTCTACAAATGATAGAACAGCACTAAGGGAAACTTATGGTCTGTATCATTTAGTCACCTCTGGTATGTGTACAGTTTTCATTCTTTAGACCTTTGGAAGTATCTGTAGTGGAGGTAGGCTTTATATAATTTCCCATACTTAGCTTGCATGACTGTTCAATGCATCACATTTCAGCAAGCAATAGGAGACTTTCTGGACCATGGAATTATCATACCTAATCTAAAGGCTTCTCATGTGTTCATGTTTATTTATTTTTTTTTTTTTTTTAAAGCAAGTCTAGATAAGGCTATCCAAATGGTAAATGACCATTTTTACAACTTTGATGGGAGTTCAGTTAAGACACCTAGACCTCTGACTCATAAAACAAATCTGATATTTAAGGCCTGTGGTCTCCAGCCTGTATAGTAGAAAGAGGCCATAGTAAATCTGCTGAATATCAGATATGCACAGATGAGTTCGCTGATCATATGCATATGTTTTGGGATTGTGTGCAGGATAAAGGCCTATGGAGATATACAGTAGATGTAGTATATAGGATTTTGAATGTTAAAATTATGATCATGGTCACCATCTAAATGCTCCTTGTGATGAAAATTAACAGCTGCTCTGAAGATCTGCCTTCTTTAGCAATCAGTGATTACCAGACTCTATATAGTTTCCAAATGGAAGTCACCAGGATCACTCTCTATACCAGGCATATAACATTCTGTAATAATAATATGCCAATCACATAGGACTAGAGATGCAGACTAGTACATGCGGACAATATCAGCATAACCAGAGGGGTCAGGATAGTGCCAGCATATTAGCATTTTGGGAGTAGACGACATGAAAATTAAACCCCTTGGGGTCTCTCAGATATTAGTAACTATGCCAAGGATCTTTAATTAAGGTTCCACTGCACCATGTTTGTTAGCTTGGTTCACCCTAAGATTAGCCTAGTTCACAAAACAATGTAATATAATACAGTACATCTAAATTTTATTTATGATCTTTGATATCTGATCACAATGTATATGTATAGCTGTTGTTCTGGAGTATGTTTTTAGTGATTATGTTATCTGTTTTGACAATAAAAAAAAATCTGTTCTGAAATTATACTGTGATTTGTTTGTGTTTGCGTGTAGTGCCACTGGATTCAGTCTGGGATGGGTAAAATCCTGGATAATTGATTATAACTTTCATCAGTATTATATTCATGAAGACCTCATTTGGGTGTAGTACTGCCAGGTATTATAAAAAGCTACAGTGCACATTTACTATATGAACTTAAGGTCAGTTGTCCTTTGTATGATAACTGGTACCAGTGGATATAGTCAAATCCAGTACTGCTGGTTTTGTTGCATCTATTATTAAATGTATCAGTACAGGAGTTAAAACCTATACCACATATCCATCACATTTTACTCAGAGGCTTCAAGTAGAAATATATGCATGTTAGTCCATCCACACATAGTAAAAGAGGAAACATAAATGGAAGGTGAAAAAACTCATGTACTGCACATACAAAGTAAACACACACACACACACACACACACACACCCACACACACACACACACACACACACACACACACACACACACACACACACACACACACACACACACACACACAAAACAGACTGGCCACATATGAAAAAATGACCTGACAAAATTAATAAATAATTTATCATCAGAGTTAAAGAATAAAACCAACCCCAAATCAGAAAGTATGTAAAATTAGAGGAAACTATGCAAAACACTTCACTAGACAATCTGCACAATTGACTGCATCTCTTTAAAATAACAGAAAAACAATAATTCACAGAAGCAAAATAGTGATATGGATTACTTGGAAGTCTGGTCTGGGTAATACACGAAGCACTCCCATATGGTCTGCCTAGCTGTCCATTTATATACATATAGATGGCATACTTACATTTCTCCAACAGACTACGGTGGTGGTGGTGCAGTAGCATTGTCACCTCACAGCAAGGCGTTGTGCCGTTCGAGTCTCAGCTAGAGCGTCTTCTGTGTGGAGACATGCGTGAATGGGCGTACCTTTGTTGAAGGTTGTACGTCAGGGCTGGCAAACTCTGCATGTAAAAAATCTACTGCCAATCATTAGCGGACCGAACTTCCGCTTTGGCGACCCCTAACCGGAAAAAAGCCGAAAGACAAACAAACTTACATTTCTCCAACAACAAATTTCCTGATTCTCAAGGCACAAAACACCAGTAACTGTTCTCTGTCAGAAATCACTGCAGTTTCATTTATCTGCAAGCACTAGGACAGAGACCTTTGCTTTAGGAGACTTCTCCCTGCTTTCTGTTTGTGTGACAATGTAGATGGTATATAGAAGTTCAAGATCTAGGGGTATAAAGGCCTTGCTTCTCTGCAAAACCATAGAGGTAATTTTTCATCATTCATGTTTTTCTTCCATTTGTGTTAAGTGACGTGATTCCTCATATGCTCATAACCTAACCATTCATAATGGACTCTATATTTAAAGACATAACTGTAATGCACATGCTACTAATGTTTGCATATAGTAGTAGACCTCTTAAATATATAGATAACTGTCTATGTATCTAGTCTTGTTTAATACATATACTTTTAAATATATATTGGTATCATGAAATTAAAGGTTGCAGTACTGTTATGCAATATGTATTATAAGTTCTACAATGGACTGTATTCATCTCCTAGGATGTAATCTGTGTTTCTACATGTACTGAGTCACAGAACACACTTACAAAGATGTGTAGTGAATTTATAAATTCTTCATTAAACAAGTGAAATACGCAAATATAAAAACTGTTTTATTTTGTAGTGCACTGCATAATGCACAAGAATGGTAGTCTGGAAGACGTACTGTGTTCCGGTGAAGAGTTGGGTTATGCAATGGTTAAAAATAAAGAAACGTATTGGAACATAATGGCTAGAATTCAAAAAAATGGACAGTTTAACCAGTACAGAGTGAGTAACATAATTTGTCTGCTATATAACTGTGTTTGTTATATTTTTATTCAATCATCGTGACAGTTAAGTTCTAAAGTAACCCAAATAGCATCGAGCTGATACAGTAAAAGCAAGCATTGAAAAGAAGCATGACAAAGTACAATGGGTAAATTCAAAGATTTTAAAGTCAGGCAAGGGAAAACGTTTTTGTTTTATCCCATTCTAAAAACACAATTTTTCTTACAAAACGTTTTACAAACATATCATCAGATAACAGGTTATGCAGTTGACAACAAGTTAAGCTACCAAATGGCTAACAGTCAAAGAATCTCAGATGTTATCTCCATATTTTCAATAAAATCAGAAACAATGCTGCTAAAATCAGAAACAATACAATGCTGCTAAATGTACATAAAAAAGCAAAACATATGTGCTCTAAAGGAAAACTCTTACCAGGTTTGGAAAGGCCTATTGCTCTTTGTATATATTTTTGAATTAAAATTTATAAACAAAATAAGTACAGTCCTGGAACATAAAGCTATGATGAAATTTTATTTAAAATACTTTGACGACATTTAACTAAGATGAATAATACGTACAGGCAACACAGAAATATGTCATGTCGTTTCAATGCCTACCCCATTCAACCATAGCGATGTGTAAAAATACATTCAATTACAGTCATTCCTAAAATATCTCCCTAAGACTTATGATAGTATCCTTCCTTCTGCAGCATTATGAAAATAATGGAAAAAGGTCTGTCTCTAATATTTTTCTACAACCCCCTGTGAGTTTTTACACTCTGTGTTTTTATTTTTTTATTTTTTTTTTTTTATTTCTATTCCTACAATTTACATATGCAACCCCATTGTACTGAACTGAGAATATGGCCAGTAGCGTCTCCATTTTTGCAGCATCACAGTACTTTTGTTAGTGTTATTAAGTATATCAAGACATCCCGCTATTTTCGCAGCTCACAATTTTAGCCAGAGAGAACTTCCTTTTCCGAATGTCTGCACATGCTTCTGAGCCATCTGTTACTACAGCAGAAGTGTGGTTCTTCACAGGTTTTGCTGCACCAGGTTCTTATCTCACTTTGAGCTAACGCTGAGTTTGAACAGCTGGCACGGGCTATGTACTAGCTATATCAAAAACATGTGGAAAGCTTAATACAAGAAAGAATTCCTGTAAACTTTTTATAACTATAATAAAAAAAGAGAAACAGGCAAGAAGCAAGAACAAAAACAACAGAAGACTGACCTATCTGTAAGGGAAAGCAAATGATACTAGTAAAAGATTCAGTAACTCTATAACCCTTTACAACTTCTTCAGGACTATACAAGGCCAACAAATGTATATAAATATGTATGAGTAATTACAAAGACTTGTGAACACAAGTCTCACTTCTGTAACTTCATCCGCCAATGATTGCCTATTTTAGAACAAACCCAGTACGAGTGACACGTTACATGTAACATTTGTATTTTACTTTATTCTGTACTTTACTCCTTGTTTAATTCATTTTAAACAGCAGAATAAGTAACAGATTAGGAAAGAGATGAACACGTTATGCCAATGAATGCATTTTAATTTTTTTTTTAATTTATCCAGACATTTCTCTACCATGCTGACATGGCAAATAAAGGTATTGGTTTCACCAAGAACATTATTGTATGTCTTATATGTATTGTCATATTACAAAAACTGAATATTTTATAATTGCAGTTAATTAGAAGCACTGCACTGTTAAAAGTATAAAAAAGGAAAAAAAATACTTGCATTTAAATATTTTACAGCAGGATATAATACTAATTCTAAAGCCCATACCACTTCTACAAAATGCAGTACATGGACATGTAAACTACACAGCACTGACCTTAACTATTACTTTGTAAAATTGTGCTGTGACTACTGACACGCATGGACACATGGAATATTGCAACCAGTTAGGGCTAAAATTCAAAATCTGTCATGGCAGTGATGTGGCACTGTTCTCAAAAAGAGCACATTGAACCAGGGAGACTAGAATGCATTACTCATGATTACGTAACAGGTGCAAGTCTAGCTGACAGACTGCAACACAACTAAAGAGCTGGCTGAAACTCAGGTAAGTTCTAGCATGTCTTAAAAGCCTATACAGTAACATGCTGTTCTTAATTCTTATACAACACTGCAGGACAATAGGGCAATTCTAGTACATGCAGTACAAAGGAACATCTTTATGTGTGCAAAATGGAGCTTGTTTTTATTTTATAAAGGGATATTAAGTTTACGTTTTCAGTACTACACAGATAACTGAATGATCATTGCTCGTCATCAAGGCTCACATAGCTTGAGTTTGCCCTTCCTAGGAACACTGAAAGACATTAAGTAAATGGAGCATTTAAAATGGCTATGAAAGGAATTCACTATGACTTCTTACTCTCTAATGGTGTATTGCTTCCATAGGAGTGGAAGCAACTCACCCCATAATAAAAACAGACAATGGCAAAAATCCAGTTTTATCATCTGAGACTGGCTGTCAGTCTTCTGCAAAGCAATGGAATCAAAAATGCACCTTGATGACAACTGGCACACACTCAGAAGACTGTGAGAGTGTGAGCAGGAGAAAAAAAAAACAGAACAGAAAGAACAGAGCTGACAGGACAACATGTTAATAATGATGTAGGCAAGAATAATGTGGCTGGTATAACTAACATAGGTACTAGCTCACACAAATATTATCATAGATGTATGTGCACGCACACACACACACACACACACACACACACACACACACACACACACACACACCTATATGTGTGCATGTTTGTGTATACATATATATGTATATATGTATGCATATCTATACTTATGGAGTCTCCCTAGCATGAATTCCTTGCTTTGGCAGAATTTTTTAAGCAGCAGTGAGTGGGTATTCATGCTCTGATACTACATTATGTATTCAGAATGGTTTATAACAAGTGCAACATTGCCATGGTAACTGGAAATGGCAACACAAAACAAACAAATGTACTGCTCAGTTTAAAATACCTTTTTATTTTGGAAATGATAACAAAGATGAAAATTACATTAAAAAAATCAATCATCTGTTTTCCAGCAGTGAAATAGTAGTGGTCAGTGAACATTTGTAATATTAGCTAAATACCTCCTGATGGATGGCTTTCTCACAAAACATAATAAAATGGTCTCTTTACAATACCTTTAAATTAACACTGTGGTGTCTATTTTTGCATCAGCACAGTGAAGACGGTTTTAAGGCTCATGCTTTATTGCAGTAAGATGCTACACCAGTCAATAATTCCCAATGATTTTAGGACAGCAACATGGTGCAATCTTTCCGCATACGTTGCTGCTGTAGTGGTCTGCACTAAATGACTTGTATGCGTCACTTATTTACTCTGAGTAGTAATTGTGTGCAAACCACCTCCTTGAATCACACCTTCACTATTGTTTATGAAACCATGTGTAACAGGGTAAGCACAACCAGAAAGATTCCTATCATGAGATTGCATTTTCTTCTTTCTCCCTTATCCTTCACATTATTGCAAGCATGTTCCAGTATTGTACAGCCTGTGTAGCAAAAAGTTTCACACCTCTGCATTTCATGCAAAGTTATTAACACCATCTGTATTCTAGTCCTCCCTCCACATCAAGTATTATATACACTCTATTGTATGTTCAACATGTAAAGCAGACCCTGTCTGATGTCTGGCATTTAAACCCCTATTATAATATTTTACACTGGACCCCTCTTGTTGGATTGTCACTTGGCATCTTGGCCATTGTATTAGGAAGTGGCTTCTGTATAATACAGGGGACATGTCATGAATCCTACTGGTCATGCTCAGGTAGAGCATCATAAATAAATCCATGCAGCAGTTTGTGGCCATTTTAGACATTACTCCTTATGACCAGTGCAACCACCCATAGGTGGGTATGCACAGCTGCTGTATTTACTATTTGTTATGCTAATAGCTAGTTGGAAACAACAAGAATATATTGCATGATAATGCATATATGGTGTCAGTTAGTAGTAACCTCTTCATCAACCTTCAAGCATGTGCATACTTTTAGGCAAAGCAAAAGATAATTACTTGTAGTGTGACATATTTATTTTCAGTAACATTCACACTTGCGCACAAGTATGACATACCCACTGCTTCACACAATCAATGTTGAGTCATATATTACCAGCATTTGTGTTCCACTGCATACTACATGTATTATCAGGTACAACCAGGTACATTTTTATGCACATAGTAATATTGTACCACGAGTTGTGGTGCACAATATATGGCATTCTGCAAGGGTAACGTAGCACCAGTGTACACTGCTGTAATCACTGTTAAACAGACAACATGGTCTGCTGCATTTATTTGTAATTGCATAGTGTGAAAAAGGTGGCGGTACTGTGTTGAGTTGCATGATATTTGCATGGAATAAACTGAGTCATATTACTCCAGCTGTCTGTATGCATCTGCACTGGGGGAAGGTAACATACTGATGTTATATCACACTGTTATGTTTCCCTTGAGAAACACCTTTTTACATTTCTGTGGCCATGGTCACAGCTAACTGTGGGTGCAGGGACATCTATGCTTCCATCAATGTACAGCTATTACTTGGCTGCACACCTATTATACTGTACAGTGGCATAAATCATGCTTTTCTCTCCTTGGCAGTTCAATGTACAGTTATATTTTATAGATGCAGTCGTTACATAATCGTTGAATCCTAGGCTGTACCACTGACACTGTGAATTCCTATACAAGGACATGCCACTTGGGATTGTCTCTATTCAAATGATTCATTGCTACACACAAACAAAACAGATCTGTCAGTTACTCAGTGTTCTCTGTCCAAGTCAGTGGCCAAGATGCATTGTTATATGCATGCCAAACATTATTGTATTCTAGAAAAATGTATCTACACTGACTAAAATTATGAATTGGTTTTGGTAGTATAAGACTACCTTCATCAACATAATCTACCTTAGCCAAAACCAGTGACATATTTAAAATATTAATACGCTTATGTAGTTCTAATTTAGCTAAGATAGAGTATGCTGATGAAGACAGGATTACACCACCGAAACTGTTTCATAATAATATTTGATGCTGATACACTTTTGTACAATATGGTTAGAACTGGCATGTATATGCCAATGTATCAATGATAAATATTTAAAAAAAGATTGTGTTGCACTACATCATACTTCTACTACGTTGCCTTTCACAGTGCATCCTACCATTCAGCAGCCATGACTGCACACACTTCTCACACACAATGTTATTTACTTGTGGTGCTCAAACATCTCCTACAATGTGGAAGCAGATATTCACTTAACGATTATACATTGAATGTGATATTACACTTGCCTGTAGCATCAGAACTGTATCACACAGGCTGGATCCTTTCTCCATCACCTTCCCTACAGTGCATACATGACACTTTTCCTGGCACTGTTCCAGACTGGGTTTGGTTGACTGAGAACATCTCCTTAAAGTGTTCTATTTGGAAAACGGATGCTTCAGAAATCTAGCAGGAGCAGTTAACAGCATATGCATTTCCCTTCCCCATCTTCCTTAATGCCCCTTCATTGTAATGTGCCCATTCACTGGATGTTATGTCTATGTATGCCACATATACAGTCGCATGGGAAAAGAATATCCAGTGTTCAATGAATGAGATGTGACAGTGTGCAACAAAAGAATAGTTTAGCTGCTATATTTATTAGGATGCACGATGTCAGGGTTGTACACATGTATGACTGACACATGTCACTAATAGCCTGTGCAATGGCAATGAAATACATCACTGCATCTGTCCCAGTATGTACCGATACCATACTAGATGCATACCTGGCATTATACATACATACGTACATACATACATACATGCCCACATTGTGCCCATAACAAACGTAACATGCAGGTGCATCATTTTCCTCTATTTTCATCCTATGTTGCAATGCAATGTATTCTTGTGCAGACCTAGGAGACAGGAAACAAGCACACAGAACCCACACTTCCTTTCTTAACTCTACACAGTGCACCAACACAGACAATATTGGGGTCATGTAAACAAATACAATTCCCTGCTAAGATGTGATTGAACCTTCCATGACATCATTGTTTTGTAGTGTATTTCCTCAGAAAAATTACTAAGCATATCTATTACCTGAAAGACAGAGAATGAATTCTAACCAGTGATGTGCATATGGTATGTAGTGTGCCAGCAAAACCATATACTACTATCAAATTCCTGTGCCTAAGTTTGTGCTGTGACTGTTGTATGGGTCTTACAATATTATGGTACACTCAACAACTGTATACTATGTTCCATCAATGGAACATATGCAGGTTTTGTTACTCAACATATTTTGAACTGTGCTTATGCAAGTACACCCAGTATTTCCACAGTTGCATACTCAGCATCTCTGCATTTGTTCGTGCTACAATGTTCATGGGGTAGATTTGGCATAATGGTTAAGATCTGCATGTTATGGACACAATGTGCAGAGTTTGATTCTGACCTCAAGTTATTGGTTAGGCTTAATTTTACCCTTCAGTGCAGTTAGTTTTGTATTCACCTATGAAGCTATGAAGCTACAGCTTGCAATAATTATGTTGAACATGCATAGTTCCTACTTCTGGGCCAAGATTTCAACTCCCTTTTACATAAATAAATCCTCATTACTCATCAATTTACTTATAAACCTTATCCTTCAAGAAAACTGAAGAAAATAGAGGCTGAAATGCTTTCTAAACCCCTAGCTTATATTTATAATCTTTAATAATCTTAATGCCTAAAAGTGTGAAACAAGCCATTATTATATGTTTTCCTAAGATATCAGCTGCTAACTATGTGCCATATTACAGACCGATCCCAAACTTCTACTCTTTAATAAAAACATTACAAGATCTTACCTATTAATAATTACTTGAATAATTAAAAAAAAAATCAGGTATGTTTTCTGACAGCTAAAATGGCGGCTGCTCAAAATATACCAGACACCAATCATTACATTTGCATCCCAAATTTAATAAAAATATAGAAAAATGGTTACTAATATGAGGAATGTTTCTGGACCTACAAAAGAACATTAAAATACTTAACTTCAGGTTCGTCATTCAAAAGTTAACAGACTACAGTTTCCCAGGAGATACAACTCATGGTTCAGCAATTATTTATATAACATATAGAATTTACTCTTGATAAGGCAAGACCTAATCTGAAACTGGAACTGTTACATGTATTGTTTCTCAAGTGCCTGTCTTAGGACCAGTACTCTTTTCAGTTTATATAAATAACCTTTACTGAAACTTTCCTAGCCTGAACATCACTATACATGATGCTAATAGTGTGCTAACAACATATTATAACTTATTGACTTATCTAAATATAGCCTTAGAAAATACCTGCTTTTAATTTGGAACTGGATCACTACCAACAAACTGACTATCCATACAACAAAATCCACAGCTGTGGGTTTTGGCACTGCCAAAGCCTTAATAAAAATTACACCATTAAAATTGCTTACACACCAAGCACCTTAATCATTTTTAGTAAACAACAAAGGTATCTGTGTGTTCGGTAGATTGTGCTCTGTTTTATCAAAGTCACATTGAACTAAATAATACCAAAGTGTTGTAGCAACTTAATGCAACCTACAGTATATTGTCCTTACATCTGAAGCACATTGTTCAGTTACTGTCAATGTTTTAATTCCAAAATTAGAATATATCTTCTTGTCCATTACCACAGTTTCAGGATCTGAAAAACACCCTTATTGCAAACAACTCTGAGTAAAATAATAGGATTCATTCACCTCATTAATTCTAAATGAAATTGCATTTTGACACAAAGGGCATAACTTGCTTGTAGTATCTCATCCCCCTCCTCTTTGGATGAAAAATATCAAACCCCGCCCAAACCTCAGACCACCACTACCCAATTGATGTTGTGTATGAATACCTAATGAATATTCATGAGGATCTCAACAGGAGCCTCATCAATATTCATTAGGTAATCATTACAGAAAAACTGTAAACAAAGCATTAATGCAAAGTAGAAAAAGTATATATATTAAATATATGCTATCTACCTGGGGGTGTAAGCTGTGGCTCTGGATGACTGTCACTGTTGAAGTGACACTCCAACCTCATGCAAAAATGGGAAAAAGGGGTTATGGGTGGATGGATATACAGGATAGTTCTCTGTCACTAATCAGTAATGCCTTAAATTGTCAATCTCCGTGCTCAGATGAATAACTCATTGTGCAGTGTTGGTAATTAAATAAAGTAAACTAGGAAAGCCATTCAAAACAGTGTACCTGTGAAATAAAATACAAATTTAAATAGTAAAACAATGTATTTGTATACATTAATACATTGCAATCAGAGAAAAGGTTACACAGAAATTAATAACAGAGCCTGAACAGCCACAGTACAAGGCAAAGCACTGCATGTGTAAAGTGCAATGGAATTAAACTCAGTAAACAGATATATTTTACACATTAATAAATTGATACAGACCTCAATCTAATTTTAAATTATATTTTTTTAATGGACATTAGCAATTTGTCATCAAAATATGACCTTTCCAAGAAGGATCCACAATATTTAAATATTACAAATGCTTGCCATTATATCATTCTGTCATTCTTAACCTTTGAGTAAATAAGATGGATTTGACCTTTCTTTCTCTGAATGTTAATGGCTTAAATAACCTAAGGAAAAAAATTAATTTGCTAAAATTCTTGAAATTAAATAAAGCACAAGTAGTTTTTTTTTACAAGAAACTCACTTTAAAACAAATGATAGCTTTATTTGGAATCCAAATGAATACTTAAAACTATCCAATTCTTCACACACTAAAAAAACTAGAGGAGTCTTAATACTGTGGAAGAAAAACATTATATCTCATCAAATTATTTTCAAGTATGAAGATAAGGAGGGTCTTCTATCAATTATAATAATAAAATTTAGTAACCAAATTTGGACATTAGTTAATGCTTATTGGTTTCCTGGAACTGGAGTAAAAACAATAAAAAACACTTAGAACTTATCATTAAAATATTATGGGTAGCCTGATTCTAGGAGGGGACTTTAACTGTTTACTTAATGATTCAGAAACCTCTAACAAAAGACCTTTTCATATTACCTCTATAGGGAAATATCTTAAAAAATGGGCAGATAACTTACAGCTATATGATTTATTTTATCTCAAAAATGATAACTCACTAGAATTCTCTCACTGTGATTTTAGACATAAGACACAGACTAGAATTGATAACATTTTTATATCCCAAGATCTAAAAACAAAAATATCATACTTTACAATAACCCCGTGTCCTATGTCTAATCATAATGCACTCATTTTTAATCTTCAAACGGATTTTAAGAAATTGGCTTTCACTAAAAGAATTTCAGCCTATATTACCAAATTAAAACAGTTTAATCCTTGGTTAGACTCAGAAATAACATTTTTCCTAGATACAAACCTAACCAGTAAGGTAAATGTAGTAATCCTCTGGGATTCCTTGAAAGCTTATTTATATGGCAAAACTACTGTATGGTTTAATAATAAAACAAAGGAATGGGTATCTGAATTATCTAACATACAAAAACAAATTGTATTAATTAATAATGATAATACAAGAATTTTCTCGAATAAGAAAAAGAAAATTGAATCTTTAAATAAAAAATATAACGACATTTTAACTCACAAAACTAATTTTGCCCTAGAAAAATTAAAACTAAATTCTTACTCTGTATCTCCAAAGTATATGCGCAACCTAGCATTGAGAGTAAAAAGATGTTCCATTGAAAATAATATTGTGAGTGTGGTTCACAAAGGGAGGAATAATAAAAAGTTTCTGACATAAGTGATATTTTAGATGCCTTTAAATATCACTTCTCAGAACAGTACAAAAACAAAGATTTTCAACATAGTATTTCAGACCATGGCCTGGACTTCTAAACTAAAAAAATTACCAGAAAATGTAATTATTGAGATTCAGAAACAAATTTCCCTAAAGGAAATTAATGAAAAAATTAAAGAAAGCAAAAAAAAACAAGTCACCAGGCATAGATGGTATTATTAATGAAATATATAAGCTTCTACCATCCTCAGCTATATCAGTCTTACATACGGCTCTGAATGAATCATGCTTACAAGGTATAATTCCACCTTCATGGAGATATTCATTAATTACCCCTATACTAAAAGAAAATACAGATTCTCATTTGTGCAGCTCATATAGGCCAATTTTTCTGATTAATAACGGTTATAAAATGTTAATGTCTATTTTAGTTATCAGATTTAAGAAATCACTAACACATCTCATCACTGAAAATCAAACGGGATTTATTTATAATAGATATACTCAAGACAAGATTCAAAGCATCCTGACCACCAAAGATATCTTAAATAGAGATAATCAAGAAGCTCTTATAATCACCCTCTATATAGAAAAAAACTGTTAACTCCTTAAATTGGAATTTTCTTTTTAAAATTCTTGAATAATATAAGTTCCCTATCTAATTCATTACTTTTATAAAAAAATATATATTTATAATAATAGTTTAGCCTATGTAAAATTAGGACCATTTATGTCTGAATCTATTGAAATTACTAAAGGTACCAAACAAGGATGCCCAATGTCCCCAATTGTATTTGCATTATCAATAGAACCTTTTTCTTTGGCAATTCATTCTAATTCCAAAATTAAAGGCTTTAATATATATAATCAATTTGACTCTAAGATAATGCTATTTGCAGACAATATCTTACTTACTTTAATAAACCTAGAAGAATCCTTACAAGAATTAGATTTATTAATTAAAAAATTTTACTGTAGCTCAGGATTAAAAATTAGCAGTTCTAAATCTAACCACATATTATTAAATAAAAAAAAACCTCAATGAGAACACTAAATAGACTATAAATGAAATAGTTGGGAAACAGGTCTCTTCTTTAAAATATCTAGAGATTGTACTATGTGATAATATTGATTTAACTTTAAATACAAACTATAACAACATTGTGAACATATTAAAAATTCTTACACAGAGAAATGGAATACATTACATTTAAAATTTGAAGATAGGCTACAATTAATTAAAATGATTCTGTTACCAAAAATAACTTACTTTGCTTTATCTATTCCTATATTACCCAGTAAAAATATTTTAAGAGAAATAAATAGAATTCTCTTAAAATTTTATGGTATCCAAAAAAAAAATAGAATAGCTTTATCAAATCATATTAGACCCTGGGAGCTTGCAGGAATACATTTTCCAGATTTAGAATCCTATATTAAAGCTTCTTATCTCAAAACAATATTAAATTGGATTGATCCAAAATTTTCTTCAGTTTGGAAATCCCTACACGCAACTATTACCCTAAATGAAAATAAATTAATAAAAAATTTACAACTAAATGATCTGAGTAATAAACTTTGGTATGCACTATGTGTCAATATACAATATAATATTATTAAACCCACAAATCTAAATTATGTTAACTATATCTACAATATTTTTAGAAGTTTTGTTAACAACAATATTGATATTAAACAATGGATACAACTACTATAGCCCTTTAAAATAAAAAAAAACTTTTTTAATAATATCAGTGCAGATACTCTTAGTAATTGGGAAGCGAAAAATGTACTTTCTGGTATCATTGCACAATGAACTTAGTTACCCTGTATGCACAAAATTTAATCAAAACATTTAATTTCTCAAAATCAGATTGGTTAGCTCTCAACAGTATACTTCCATTTACTCAAGGTCTGTGCAGAACAATAAAGAATTCTTCCTTTAAATCCTCGCCCAAATTTATACTTCTTATACATGATATACTGCATGGAGAATTTAGTTGGAAAAAATTAATTTCAAAACTTTATAAAATCGTTATTAACTATAAAACTATCCCTAATCAGAAATTTTGGGATTTTATTACTAAGGATTATACATTGTCCATAACCTCTGAGAATAAGACTAATCTTTTACATTTCATGAAATTAACTTCTAATTTACAAGTTTGGAAGATTTTTTCCTGGAAATTCATGCATAGAGCTTTCTATACTACTAGTAAAATTGCTAAATTTAATCTTTCTAAGGAGGTAACATGTTGGAGATGCTCTCTGAAATGCAAGGCCGATTGGTCTCATATTTTTTTATGAATGTTCTCTCATTATGAAATTTTGGGAAGATATTGGTAATGTCCTTCAAGCTATCTTTACTGATTCCTTTATATTATCAAAATCTTAAATTGTTTGAATGTAAATTAATCTATTACAATGAATATCAAAAATAAATATCTTCTTTGGACAATTTTGGCAGTAGCCAAAAAATGCATTACAAGAAGATGGAAATAATCCTCCATTCCAGCCTTCGAAGAATTCATGATTCTATTGGACAAAGTAGTATCAACAGAAATAAAAGCTAAAGAATTAAGAATGTTTCCTAGAAAATGGACTAATAATCCTTGGGAGAAAGTTTTCTCTCTGATTAAGACAATGAATCCAGGTACACTTTCATCTAATTAATCAAATTAATGAACTGGGTATTTAAGTAATGTTTGTGGATTTGTAAAACATTTAATTTCTCAAAATCAGATTGGTTAGCTCTCAACAGTATACTTCCATTTACTCAAGGTCTGTGCAGAACAATAAAGAATTCTTCCTTTAAATCCTCGCCCAAATTTATACTTCTTATACATGATATACTGCATGGAGAATTTAGTTGGAAAAAATTAATTTCAAAACTTTATAAAATCGTTATTAACTATAAAACTATCCCTAATCAGAAATTTTGGGATTTTATTACTAAGGATTATACATTGTCCATAAACTCTGACAATAAGACTAATCTTTTACATTTCATGAAATGAACTTCTAATTTACAAGTTTGGAAGATTTTTTCCTGGAAATTCTTGGATAGAGCTTTCTATACTCCTAGTAAAATTGCTAAATTTAATCTTTCTAAGGAGGTAACATGTTGGAGATGCTCTCTGAAATGCAAGGCCGATTGGTCTCATATTTTTTTATGAATGTTCTCTCATTATGAAATTTTGGGAAGATATTGGTAATGTCCTTCAAGCTATATTTACTGATTGCTTTATATTATCAAAATCTTAAATTGTTTGAATGTAAATTAATCTATTACAATGAATAACAAAAATAAATATCTTCTTTGGACAATTTTGGCAGTAGCTGAAAAATGCATTACAAGAAGATGGAAATAATCCTCCATTCCAGCCTTCGAAGAATTCATGATTCTATTGGACGAAGTAGTATCAACGGAAATAAAAGCTAAAGAATTAAGAATTTTTCCTAGAAAATGGACTAATAATCCTTGGGAGAAAGTTTTCTCTCTGATTAAGACAATGAATCCAGGTACACTTTCATCTAATTAATCAAATTGGAAACAAGAATTGTTGAATACTGTATAACCTTCTTTATATGTTTATATTATTTTTCTATTCTCTTCTCTTTTGCTTTTGAGGCCTTTGTAAATTTTGCACATAGTTTATTACAATTTGTCATTTAAATTGCAAAATTATTTTTTCTCTATTGTTATTGGAAAATTAAATAAAAAAATTGAGCAAATAAATAAATAAATACAGTTTGCTCTAATAGCACTATGTTTAAGGTAAAAATAATACATTGTATTAAAGCTGAAAGGAAGCACATGAAAAGCATTACTGTTAAAACAGTGTTTACTATTACACTTAGTTATAGAAATCAACACAAGATAAGGCAAGCAACACAGTTGCATCTGTCATGATAACATATATCTCAATCATATCTCATTTCCATGTAGCATCACATGTTTTTGGCATTCAGTCAAGAGGGACATGGCATGCATGCATGAGGAGAGTTTTCAAAGTAAGTTACACAATTTTCCTCTTTTTCCTTCTTTTCCTTTTAACTCTGTTGCTCCATTACCACATATGTGACTTAATCATTTACAGCAATATATAGGAAAAGGATTACAGAATACTTACTTGAAGTTTGGACATGGTGGTGGCAAACTATATTCAGAAAAGAGTCATCTGCATATTTATTACTATTGACCTGTAACAGGCTATCACTTTGTCATTTCTGAAGATGCTGAATATTAATAAACTAGTATGCTCCCTTGAGTGGCAAGAAGATAGGGCAAGGTGACATTTAACCTTTTAACACTGAGTACTCTGTCATGTACACAGATATTAAACTGCATTATGGTTGGATGGGATAGGCCAGGATCAGAGAGTCTGTATATAATATTTGCATATGATACTGTGTTGAAATCTTTGGAGATGTATGGATAGCATGAGGCAACTATTTTGTTATTGTTTTTATGATTATGTATTATGTTAAAGCTAAAAAGGCTGCATCTGTGCCAGTACAGAAGTAATTTTGTATAGTGCAGACTTGATTATTATTGAGCAGATAGTGGAATAATTATGCATGTATAAACATTTCCAGAAATTCTTTAAAGATAATAAAAAGGCAGTGGTACTGTACTTGGGCATATCATATAATGAGGATATAATACTTTAGTAAGGACATGCTGATAAGAATGGATATTGTTAGCTTGACCATGGTGTGAACACGTATAGTGGACAACCTTGGTGGCCTCGGTGTAAACATAATATTGCATCAAATACATTATGAATGTTTTATTTATTTATTTATTTATTTCCAGTTTGATTACCGGGGAAGTCCACTGGGCCCAGATGACCCATTTTCAGTGGAGGCCCGAGGAGAAAAGCTCCAAGATACACAATACAGTACAGATTAAAAAAGATACCAATGTAGTAAAAGATACATTGTATAGAACAGTTAACAGATATGCACATTCAGTGTCATGCATAGTTAACAAGGGTTGTTGTGGTTGATCTTGAGGGTTATACAGATTAATTTGTGCAAACACTCTTATGTAGTAGGAGTGGAGACACTTGACATACACACTTTTGAGGTGTATGTGGAAACACTTTACATACACTCATTAAAAGTAAGAGTCTATTTACAATATTTACACAGTTCAGTCATGAGATAAGTAGCTATAGGGGTTGCAGACAGTTTAGATACACTCGAAGGAAAATAGCTTTGAGAGTTTGAGAGCTTAGGAATCTGGGAGAAAACCTCCTTGGGGTATAAGCTTAGATAGACTTAGGTAGGGTGAAGACAGATACATTTCCATTTAGTAGACAAATGTTTGAAAAGCTGAGTTTTTAAGTTTTCTGAATTTGGTATGGTTCTTAGAGTGGAAGGGAGACAATTCATTTTCTTGCCTAGTGAGAAGGAGAGTAGAATTTGGCCAGCAGGACATTTGGGTTTGTGGATAGCAATTAAGTTTTGATGTTTGGATCTGTGAGTTCTGTTAGGGGTGTAAGGGGGAAGGATATTTGTTAGAGCTGGACATTTTGTTGGGTGAAATACAAGTCTTTGTGCAGTGGTGAGTTGGAGGCAGTCTAGGTAGTTTGGAAGTTCTAGACAATTCAGTGATTGTAGGGTATGGCAATGATGGGTGGAATTTTTGAATTTGGTGGCAAATTTAGAGATTTTATTGTAGCATTTTTCTAGTTTGGAGGTGAGAGAGGAGGACAGGTTGGTTATGAGAGGGGCTTCGTATAATAAGGAAGGAAGAAGATAAGTAGTGTCTAGTAGAGTTGGAGAGAAAGCGATTGTTTCTGTATAGCATTCCTAGCTTTTGGTGGGTTTTCTTAATATTTTGTTGAATATGGATCTCAAACTTGAGGTGTTCATCAATAGTAATGCCAAGCAGTTTAGCGGAAAGAGCCACTTCTACAGGTGAGCTGGTTTGACTGAGGACTTTGAAAGCATTTTTGTCATAGGAATAAGTCTTTGAGAGGGGAAACAGCATAATGTTTGATTTATTTGCATTGACAGAGAGGTGATTTTGGCACATCCAATTTTCGGTAGTTGAAAAAGCAGTTTGGGGTTTAGTCAGCAATTCAGAGAGGTTTGAGGCAGAGCAGACTAAGGTTGAATCATCCGCGTATTGAAGGACTTTGGCATCAGGAATGGCAGTGTGAAAGTTATTGATGAAGATGTTAAAAAGCATAGGCCCAAGGATGGAACCCTGGGGTACACATGTTGGGGTAGGAAGGAAGAGGTGGAGTTCTTCCAATTGACTGCCTGTGATCTGTCTGATAGATAGCTGGAAAACCAGGATATAGTGTTTGGAGAGAGATGAAGATTTGAGAGATGAAAGAGATGGTGTTTATGGGAAACACTATCAAATGCTTTAGACAGATCAAGCAAAACAGTAGAAACCAAGTGTCCTGAATCTCAGGCATGATTGACAGTTTCTAGGAAAGAGAGTAGAGCAGTTATAGTGCTATGGCCTGGGCGGAAGCCATGTTGGGTAGGTGTAAGAAGATGGCTTTGGGTCAGGAAAGGCATAACTTGGAGCTGGATGCACTTTTCTAGGATTTTGGAGATTGATGAGAGCAAAGCAATAGGGTGGAAGTTTGAAATGCCGGTGTTTTTGCCTCCTTTGTGAAGAGGAAGAATATAAGCTGAGTGCCAGATTTTGGGGACGTAAGATTCCTTTATAGATATGTTAATAATGATGCTGATTAGGAGGGCTATACCATCAGCAGCACATTTTAAGAAGGAAGAGGGAATATTGTCAGGTGTGTTAGAGCAAGGTTTAAGTTAAGACAGAAGTTTTTTTTTACCAAGTTAGTGGAGACAGGTTTGAGCTCGAACATAAGGGGAGGGTTATTAGGGGAGCTAGAAGGAGAAGAGTGGGGGGGTGTTGTTGTTGGGGAAAGTCTTGGTTAGGTCAGAAATAATTTCTATGAAAAATGTGTTAAATTCAGAGCCTAGTTCAAGGTCGGATTTACTTGGGTCAGGACAGGGGTTATTCTTGCAGTCTGGATTGAGAAGTGCATTTATTGATTTCCAGAATTGCTTGTTTTTTTATTGTTATCAGACTGGAGCGTGATATAGTAGGATTTTTTTTTCCTTAGTGATTAGCTGTTTTGCAAAGTTATGGAGCTGTTTATATTGGAGCAAGATATTGGGCAGTTTATTGTTTTGGTAAGGCTTCCATAATTTGTCCCTTTGGGGCATAATTTGTTTTGTGTCTTTGGATAACCAAGGAGCTGTATTAGGTTTTTATCCTTTTGTTTCTTAGTGGGGCGAGAGAGTTTAAAGTGTCTAGGAAGACAGAGTTGAAGTGGTCTATAGCAGTGTCAAGAGGAAGGGTGTTTAGAATTTGCTTGAAAATGTTTGAGAAAATTGTAGGGTGGAAGCTATTGAGGTTGCGAGTGAGAATATATTGGTGCTGGTGTGGGGTAGAGCTAGTTGAGCAATGAATGAAAGCTGGGAGGTGGTCGCTAATGGAGTCAGGAATTGTGCCAGAGTTGGTTATTTTATTTGGGTCAGAGACTAGGATCCAGGGGGATATGTTTTGTTAGGTCGGGTTATGGGGCAGATTATTTGTGTAAAGTTATAGAGGTTAATGTATAGGGAGGGAGAGGGACTATTGACTTTATTCCAGTCAATATTTACATCTCCTAGGATGTATCTTTCATAGTTAATTTCAGTTGATGCCCATAGGAGAAAATATTTGAGGGTAGAGATATTGTTACCAGGTGAGATATATAGGACAATGATGCAGATATTTTTGTATTTATTCATTTTTAGTAGTCCAGCTGTAAGTTCAGTGTTTCTGAATTGAAGTATTGGAATTTGGAGGGGAATTAAGGTGAGAAGGTTAGAGTAGAACAAGGCAGTGCCGCCAGCTTTTTTATTTAATCTGTCATTTCTAAGAGTATGGAATCCTGGGGGAAGGATCTCAGAGAAGGAGATATAGGGTTTGAGCCAAGTTTCAGAGATGGCTAAGGTGTCTGGTTGGCTATGGCTTAGCCAAGCTTGAAATTGGAGAACTTTGTTGTTAAGACTCTAGGTGATGATAGTAAAGATTTTTAGGGTGTTGTGGGGGGGGGGTAGGGGGTAGGTGTTGTTAATAAAGGAACTGGGTCCAGGGTTGGAAGGGATATCTCCAGCTAAGACTAGGTTGTTAAAGGAAATAAACTTTAGCCATTTAGGTTTGCAGAGTAAGGGTTTAGGTAGCTCTATGATTGGTTTAGGTGTCAGTATCTTAGCTGTGGTGGAGGCGATTTTAGGTTGAAATAGGTACAGAGGGTTGGGCTGAAAGAACGAAGTGGAGATAGAGTGGAAATGAGAGTAAGATAGATGGTGAAGATGGGTTTGTGTGGTTGTTATTTTTGCAGGTAATATTGGACAAGCATTGGAGGAGTATGAGCTGGCATAGCATAAGGGAATTAGGAGCACAAGGAGGAAGCAAGGGGCATGCAGGGTGCAGAGAATTAAAGCATACTGGTGCAAAGGGAGAATGATAGGTATAGATTTGGAGAAGAGAGAATGGCTATGCTGAAGACAGAATTTAGAAAGAGGTAAGGTTTTCTTAGAATTGTGAGAAAAAGGAGGGGACTTTAATTGCTAGAGAGGAGGATAGAGGAGGATAGAATGATGTGTTTGTGTGGGATGGATGTAAGTAGGTGGAGTAATGAGGGAAGAGCTTCTATTGGGTAATTAGGTTAGCTTGGTGGACAAAGGGAAAAATCAAGGTAGGTATGCTGGGGCAGGTGGGAATTGGGGGCTGGGTAGGGGAGTGGAGTGAGCCCGCAGGGCGAATGGAGCAGGAAGAAACACCCCAGGGGTTTTACTGGCTGGAAACAATCAGTCAGAGTCAGGTTGGTAACTTGCAGGTCTGACAGCAAATAGTAATAGCTCACATTGAGAAGTTTAGCTGCCTAGTGTTTCTGCTGGGACCTGAATTAGAAAAATGCAGAAGGGGCTAGCAATGGGTTCCAGTTAAAGCTTGTATTTGTCTTGCAATATATGGGACCTTTAGAGTCCATAATAGTATTGTCTTATATATCTGCTTATACTGCTATAATATGGCAATTTTCACATCATGTTCTATGCTACTAGCCTCCTGACCTCTATATGCATTTTATCCATGCATCTTTTTATAACAATATTCTGCAGGATCACCATCATACCATGGTTGCTCATTTAGGCCTGCATTGGTCTGATCAGGATTCCTTTACTCAAACATACCTATGACATCATGTCTACTCTGTGCATGCAGGCACATATCATGTGTTAGCCTATGCCTTCCTATTGAATTTGTGCCACATGTTCTGCAATGCATGTTGTCAAATAACTCATATTCTCTCCCATTTGGTGCATGCTTCTAACCCACTTCCTATACACTTATATGGAAATGCACTTTTATCATGATATCTGTTGCATGCACACATGAATTCCTTTTCATTAACAGATAACATGAATGATGTGCTAAATATAATAAAAAAGAAAGAAAGAACAGTAAGTTTCAGGAACATAATGTAAATAATTTGCCTCAAAAGAGTAATTCGGTTTCTGGGTGGTTTTATAACAGCTGATAGATATACAAGTGAAAGCACTTCATGCAAATTCAGATTGGCTTCTAAATTTTTAGATAGTATGCCTGAGTATGTTTTGTAAATTTAGTTGAAGGTTCTGGTATCCCATATATTTTGTCTTGACTTCCTAGTATAACAAATATACTATGATATTAGTTTATTACCTTTAAAAATATTTATTTATAGTTACTAATTTAATAAATAATGATTTGCCACGATAGCTACATTTCATCATAAAATTATATTTCTTATTCATTATCATGAAAAGAAGAATTTACTAAGACTCTTTAATCCATTAATTCAAGATTGTCTAAATATTTTTCAAATAAATATTTCTCTTTTAGGACTGTAGTATCTGAGGTCTTTAGCCGAGATTTTTAAGTTCTATCTATTTTAAACAGTAGCTTGATAGTCCAGTTTTCCAGTGCCATAACTCCATTCACACTGATATCATAGCTAGAATCCCTGTACAAGTACAGGAACTCTAACATGAAAATAATCAAAATACATAAATATAGGAGTTAACATTTAATTAAACTCTCCTTTAACTACACTCATCCTGGAAGGTGGCCTCAGAATGAAACTGGAAGTAAATAATGCTGCTCTGTTTTCTAGCAGAGTATAGAGTGTTCATGATGAGGAATATTTATGCAATTTACTAGAACTCAGCATACCATGACAACAGACATTTAAAATACCATGGTATTTCCTGTAACTTGAATGAGCTGGTAAATATTACAAAAAAAAATCATTATCCGTTTTAAACATGCTAAAAGTAATATGAGAGAAATGTGTAAATATCTTCTTTAACTATGTCATTACCATAAAATAGACAGAACCAGAATGATGTACTGTATATGCTATTTTGAGACTACTACTTTTGATAATCACAAATATATATATTAGACTAACTTATCTTTTTTCATAATTTGAAAATTTACTTTTCAGTGTCATAATTTTCATGTTTCTGCAAATATCCCAGTAAACAAGCAATACATACAGAAATGCCTGTGCCATTTAAATGTTCCCATGTACATGCACAAAATGTAGCTGACAGCATGTAAGCAGCTTATGTGTTTCCTAATATAGCATTAGCTGTTTGCAGAAAATTGCACAACATTATTACTTCATTGTGGCTTATACAACCCAGTTTAAGACCTATAATCTAGTGAATGCTATGAGTATAAAGTTTGTCATTTAAACATTTTTAGTATCTGTTATGGTTTTAGAGATATGAATAATTTCTTTAACCGCATGGATATAACTTGATGTTCGTCAAAATGATTAAGATGAAACTGTTTGAAGTAAGAGTGCAATGGGCAAACAAGGCCATAATAAACTTTATCTGGAAATATTAGAAGACAACAAATGTGCCTGTTTAACCTTATGTGCATCATAGCCCCTGAAAAAAAGATCTTTTATCTGATCTGTCAGCTTCTTTCTAATAGTTATCCAATTAACTACAGATGCGATGTAATCTAAGAAACTGAGACTTATGAATATTATCAATAATATGTTTTGAGTGCAACTAATAGCTTGAAGCAAAGAATTTTTCATTAATGACTTACGATATAGAGAAGTCAGAATAGTGTCAATCAATTTTGTAACACTCACATCTAGAAAATCCACATTAAACGAATAAAACCTACCCACAAACATTAAACCAAAAGGGCTAGAATTCAAATAGTCGAGAAAAAGTTTTAACAACTACAGTGTACCAGTCCAAATAAGCCAACAATCATCCAGATATTGGTGCCACATATCCATATACTGTTTATAAATGTTATTTCAACCATAAATCCAGCTCCCTTTTAAATATATAATAAATAAATTAGCATAAATAAAGGCAAACGTAACTGCCATCACTGTTTCTCTTAACTGTAAATGCCAACCATTTATGTACATGAATGCATTATGTTCTAGTACCAAACCCAAATGTTTGAACAAAAAAAAAATCACAGTGTTCTTTATTGTACAGCTGGGAGCGATTAAGCTAGCATCTCAACGCCACTATGCTCCCCTCGTGGAATACTTGCATAGAGAGACTGGATATGAGGCATACAAAAATATGCATGATTCAAAACCTGTATATCAGCCATCAGTTTCAAAAATTCAGCGGTGTCCTTTTAACATGCCATGACCAACTGTAGTAAAGGTTTGAACTGACTTTCCATATATACCCATAAAAGTTCCTTTAAGGAACCACAACTTGAAACAATAGGTCTACTAGGTGGATTATTTATTGATTTATGAATTTTAGTTAGAATGTAGAACCTCTGAATCCCTGGCACATCTACTACAAGCTGACAATAATGATTTTCAGAAGGAAAACCACAGGCTTTCACATCATACAAAAATTCATCAATATAACCCTTAAAATTCCAGGTAGGTCCAAAGGTCAGTTTATAGTAAGAAATCTTGTCATTAATCTGCCTTAAAACCTCTTTATCATAATCTGCTGAATCCCACACAACAGCCTTAACAGCTACAGTCTGATCATTAGAAATCAAACCCTTAAGTGCACCCCTTTGGTTTACACTTAGGTTATGGCTGAAATTTTTAAAAATCATGGTCTGATTATTATGTAACTCAAGTAGCAGCATTTTGCTCAAATAACTTAACAGCAGGGTAATAAGGAGGTTGAAATTCAGATTTATAGAAACAAAAAATTATCCCAAAATCAAACATTTCAGTATGTCACTGACTGAAGTAAAATTTTAAATTTTACTTTCTACAAAAATACTTAATATCAAGTACAGTAGAGTATAGTGAAACATAAGATAGAAAACCCAAGCCTTTATTTAATACACCAATTTCATCATTATGTAAATTTTGTGAATGATAAATTAATAATTAAATCATAATTCACATTATTCATAACATAGTCTGAAACAGCATTTCGTCCTATTCTTCAATGTTTTCTGCCAACTCACCTAAAGGGCTTCTTGAAATATTAAATGTCTTATTTTTAGGTGAGCTAACCTCACCCAAATCACCCATATCAGTGTCAATGTGTGTATTCAAAAAAAAAAAACTCAAACACTTGAATCTGTGACAACTGCATCCAATGTACATTTTAATATTGAATGACTTCTCTTATTTTTCAGTCTAACAGTTTTTTTTTCTTATCACCCTCAGCAAAACGCACAGCACAGCTGCCTTCCAAGAATAAACAATGTTACTTTTATAATCGTTCATATCATGGTTATACTTTTTATGCTTACAAATTTTCAACTCAGTCTGATATTCATTAACCTCCTTCTTATACTACAGGCACATAACTTCATAATTTTTATGTCTAGAAAATGTCTACACTGATTCATTAACACCATCTAAAGAATTACTAGTAAACAGTAATGCAGTATTTTGAAATTAAACATTGTAAGCTTTCAGTATAATGAGACACAGTCAAATGAGTTTTCAGTATTTTGAAAATTATGCATTGTAGTCTCAATCAAGTGAAATTCAATATTTTGAGTTTTCAGTCGTATGAATGTCTTAATTAGCACAGAGTAATGTTGTTGTTGTTTTTTTTTCCTAATAAACGCATGTTGGACGGGGATATTTCTTGAAAGTAAGAATCCAAATGATGCAAAATGAATCCCTCATTATATTATAGAATACATTTGCAAAAGAGGGCAGGCTGAAATGTAAAACAGTATGGATCAGCACTGTAATGTGTGGTAACAGATGTGTGATTTGTTTCTTTTATATTTAAAGATAAAGATTGCAGTATCTCGGGGATGTTTCCTTTCCTGAAATAGACCACAAGATCCAGTATTCCTAGAGTTAGCATATGTAAGTGACAAAGGCGTAGGGAGCATAAATCCTAAAGTCATTATGTAAGGGAGACCAAGCCCTGCTGGAAATATAAACACTTTTATTTCAAATTCAAATATTTTCATAAGTGTCACTCTTAATAGACTTTTGCTGACAAGTGTCAGTTATACAAGAGTTGTATTTCTCTCACAGATCCATTTCAATTAACTGTGGAAAAAATGGTTTTATTCTATCAGGAAGAAGAGTGTTTCTCCTATTATGATGTGCAAAATTTTCTGGGTCAGTTGCAAAGGATTTTCATAAATAGGCAAATACAAAAAACTTAGAAAGGATATTATTCTTGTGAAAGATTAAAATGATAGTGTGTTGTTTGGTAGATACAATATCAATAGACCTTTTCCTAGCTTTCTTTCACTGTGTTTTATAATAACACCGATGAGGATATGCAGCTTGGTAGTAGTCTCTCTTACCTCTTTAAGGTGTCAATCTCACTAACTAAAATTCAGACAGAAATCAAATATCTGATATTTTACATGCTTGCAGAATTGGATGAACTTTCAAGTGATCTTTGTAAACTGTTAAGGCATGAGTGTGTTCCACTATATCTATGAGGATATAATAAAGATAGTTCTGAAAAATAATTTCCATTGAGTTTCTAGGCTATCTCATTACTTGGATTACTATCAACACTGCGAAAGGCAAACCATTTACCATTTGCAATACTGAAATAAACCACAGAACCCGGAATCTCGACTCCTACAAAATGTCGACCCAAATGATCAGCACATTTGAGTCAACACTGTCGCCAAAAACATTACATGATATCTGTATAGGAGCTGATGTAAATCAAATTCCTATCTGACATATCACATTTTTCCAGCACCCCCACACCCCCTGCTAATAATATATTCCAACTGCAAGATTGCAATACAGTTGGGATATGGATGAATTTTCCAATCCTCACTGTACCACAATTTCAATTACAGTTGGTCAAACACACTTATGCAAATGCACTACTGCATTCATATAAGTGTGTTCGACAATCCAATACATTTGACATCGTGCAAACAACAATTTGATTTTTGGCAGCATACATGCCTACAGCTTGTCATTCGCACAATTGACAGTAAACCCATTACTTTCCTGTCTAATCCCAGTATGAACCACCAATCAGTAGATAGTCACAGACCAACTAATTTAATCAACATCGAGATTCTTGCTGCTTGTATTTATTTTAATTGATCTGTTAGGTATAGTACCGATCTGTCTGGATAACATTTTTTACTTTTTCATAAAATAGAAGTTCTTCAAAGATTACTTGACTGTGATGGTGAAACCTTCTTAATGTCATTAAAACTTTGGTTACTGTAGACTGGTTTTATATTTACACAGCTTTGGAAAGAGGTAAACTTGTTCCAGATAATTCCAACATAGGTTAAGCTGATATGTGATTCCAAATGCAGGAAGGTTGCCGATACTGGAACATTGCCCTTTTCCTACTCAAATAATAGGGGTACTAACCAGAAATTTCCTCTTTTACATTTCCCTTTGACCGAGGACTAAGCTCTTCAGCAGTTGTATATAACATTCCTATTGACTTCCTAACTGAAAAGCTTCATCTACCTTCTCTTGTTTTCTAGTGCTAGAAACATGTACTTGCATGTTGATGGCTGAAAAATCTCAGGGAAATACAGTGCCAAAAGCACAACCATGCCAACCATTCCACAATAAATACCAGCACTGAAGAGGTGCCAACAAATCCCCAATAAATACCAGCACTGAGGAGGTGCCAACAAATCCACAATAAATACCAGCACTGAAGAGGTGCACTAATGTTGATGGCTGTTACTAGTGACTTGATTATCTCATCTTGTGTTATTGCAGACTCTGAAGGATTTTCATCAGTTGTCTGTCCTTACAATTAGTGAAGATAATTTAAGTATGTTCGCATCTTCTCATTCGTTGCTATAGAAGGCATTCCAGTCAAGCTTGTGTTGTGTCTTGTCTATTTGGCATCTTCCAAAGCATGGAATCTGAAAGATGCATACTAAAAACTATACTCTGCTGTAGCAGTCAAGGATAAAGTTTTTTTCCAGACAGTAAGACTAGATTAGTCATTGTTTAGATGATATTTTAGCTGTACATGTTTTGGAACATATCACATCTTTCATTTCTATATTTTACTCCCTAAATTGTTAGATGGCACTCATTATGCATAAGGTTCTTAGGGAAGATAAGATAATCTTCCAAGGGTAAATAAAAGCTATTACATATTACACTGAATTCCTGGGTATTGTTAAAATTCCCATCTTGGTAAGATGTCATTTAGCAGTTGTTATGGTTAGATTTCTGAGGGTGGAGGCAAGACATCTCCTTGGTTGGTTTAAAGAAGCCACATGTTTGTTGCAAAGTCAGATGTTTTGAAACTGCTGGATAAATCGTTATAAACATATCCTTACACTATTCAAGCCAAATGATAAATGTAAAGTTATCCAAACATGGACACTTCATGGCGTGATGATTATTTGGGCAAGGAAGAAAGTATTATGAATTATCATCATATGGTACTTTTAGGGGATTTTAACTACCTGGTATATCCTTGGATAATTTCACATTCAAAACAGTTTTTAAACAAAAATGTATTAATATGTTGTAATTTTATGGACTGTTGCAATTTGTTGGTAATAACGCAAGAGTTGAACATGTTCATATGTTTTAACTAATAAGTCTGATCTAATGGAAAACATACCTATGAACATGCCTTTGGGGAATTCTGAACATAAATCTATCTATAGTATATGAATTTAAACACAATAAGGGCTACATTTAAAAAAAAATGCAAGTATGGTTTAAATGATTTTGGGAACTTGATAGATCAGAATAAAGAAATACACTGGGATGACTCTTGCAAAAAATTCTATCTTTAATTGTATTAATTTTATCACGTTTGAAGATCTGCTATTAGCTAGTGTGGAAAAATTGTTGACTACATTTTAAAATAAAGGGAAACAATCAGTTTGATGTAATAGAGAACTGCAGGGAATTCTTAGTAAGAATAGCAAAAAATGCAAAACAGAGAAAAATATCTGACAAGTGGGAATAAGACCATTTATAATAAAGTAGATAAGGAATTAAATTATAAAATTAAAATGATAAGAGATAATTATGAAACTGGTTTAGCTCAAGATACAGCAAATAAAACAATATTTTTATAGCTATATAAATTAATTAAATAATGATACATCAATCAATAGTCAGGTCATAATAAATAATGTAGTAATAAGTGACCCACAGTTAATTGCAAATTAATTTCACAACCTTTTCTCTACAAATCATAGCAAAACATTTGGACTATCTTGACAAGATACCTTAATAAATATATATGGTAAATATCCAGGTTTTTCTGTAAATATGATAGCTAAGGCTTTGGTTAAAATGAATACGTCCTCTGTTATGGGACTTGATATCAAATCTTTGTGAAATAAATAATCCCATTTCATATCAGTTGTTTAATGAGGTATTAGAAAATAGATTTGTGCCAGATTCTTGGAAGTCTTCCTGTATAACACCAATATATGCAAAGGGGAAGAAGGACTTAGTAGAACATCATAGACAAATTAGTTTAACATTAATTATTAGAAAGTGCTACAAACAGCAGTAGACAATACTGAGATAAAACTTTAATAACAAAAAAATAAATAAAAAACAGTGGTAAGCACTTTTGTAGCAACATTACTTCATCAAACCATACACATAAAAGCAAAATCTTGGTTTAAATACAGACATGAATAAACTATCAACTGATAAAATAAATTATTAAAATCACATGACCACTTATCCTAGACCTACATGGTAAGGTGTCCTTGCTTTTAACTTAGGTTTTAAAGAGACCTTGATTGATTTTCTGAAGCAGGTATATGTTACTAGCTCAGCGTTTTGTGGGATTGTTTGATTTGTGAATGAACAAGAGAGAAACTGGACTACTGGCTCCCTGATTTCTTGGAAGGCATGGTGTATGTCTTCCTTGAGGAGCCTATAAGGCATAGAAAAGAGGGACAGTGGTTGCACTTTTTCTTGTAACCAAGGGATTTATGTCTGTGGTGCTCTTCTTTAGGAAACTCTTGAGTCTTTTCAGCTGTTATTTATATCTGTTCAGATACATCCCAATGGGGATATTATGTTCTATAATCAGCCAATGCTGAATGCAAGGGTGGGGGGGCAATGATATTTTTAGATATGGATGATATTTCCTTGGAGATCAGTTGGGCCAAACTGAAGGATTTCCTGACTAAAGTTGCTATGTGGTGATTAAAGGAAAGAGGGTCTACACTTTCAATTTGATATCTTGCATCATTAAAGCTATATGTTATAAGTATGATCTGCCTGCCAAATGTGACAATGTTGCATTTTTTAGCATTTAATTTAGATATATGTTCAATGCACCAGACATTTGTAAGTGTAAGTTTCTGCTGGAGGGGTTCTGTTTCAGTAGGGAATTTATAGTGACATCCAGGTTGCTGTTGTCCACAGGTCTTATTTTTTAGCCCGTTGGACAGAGAAGTAAATTATAAAAAAATAGTCTTATTACTGAGCTCTATGAAACACCACTAGTGACCTTCATATTCCCTGATACTGACCCTGTCAACCACGCAATATGAGTTCTGTCTTTTAGCCAATTAGCAATCTATCTAACTGCATATGGGGTCAAATTGTAACACATTTAGTCCGTTACTTATGCTCGCATATGGGATGGTGTCAAATACCTTGGCCAAATCAAGACAGGCTGTGTGTATACTGTCAACAGCTTGTGTTATCTTTATGAAGTTTAACAAGATCTACTTTTTACAAACCAAATTGCTGTAAATCTAGCCTGATGAGATGTTTGATGTCTATGTTAACTGAGCCTCTTATAATGTGTCCCATGGTCTTACAAATGAGGCTTATTATGCCGATGGGCCTCTAGTTCCTGGGCTCAGTAGTGGAATTACCTTTATGGAGTTGCATCACCATTACTGAACAGTACACATCTGGGACAGAGACTGTAAGCAAGCTCAGGTTATAAAATATATGGACAGATTCCACCAGGGGAATGTATAGTACTGTTTTACACACCTCCAGATTTGTTATCCGATTCTATAAAGGTCTTGTTCTTAACTTTGGACAGCATTTTCAATAGATTTTCATTATTTATGATAAGGGCTGAGAGATATGAGTATTGTGAGGCTCTGATTAGTTCTCTCAGGTATGAAGTTTGCACTAAATTTACTTGTTGTTATATTGGTGATGCTCACCGGGTCTAAGTAGGTTTTGACATTTGGTATGAGCTCTGTACTTTTCTGAATGTTGTTTCTTACTTTTCTGACACTAATTTACACAGAAGTATTTGTAATTACCCTTTGCTTCAAATTCTTACTTGAGTTCATAGGCTACCTTACCAGGTTTCTTTGTTAACTCTTATTTATATTCCTAATATGTTACACAACTTGAGGTCTTTAGATCTGCTGCATGCTCTAATGTTTTTTTTTTTTCCCGTTTTGTTGCGGAGTGATAAATAAAATAAATCAAATGTGTTATTGTACTACCAGGGTGGTTTTCTTTAGAATTTTCTTTTTTCTTTTTTTTCACGATATTCCAAACAATAAGCATTTAATATTATTGCATGCTTAAAAGATTTGTGCTTACATCATCACACTGAAAAATCATTTATCATATGTCTTATATACATAGTGTACTCCAACAACTCTGCATAGCACATTGTACCAGGTGAACACTAACAAAAAGATGTTCCTTTATAAATGTTTTAAATCCACCTAACACACATTGTATACAGATTTATTTTGCTTTTATTACATTTTCCTTTATATTTGTATTAACATAGCTCTGCCAGTTTTATGCATCTATTTATTTGGGTGTACAACTACTTTGTAAATCTATAGGCAGAAGTGATGCCATGGAGTAATATTGCTAATTTTGAAATCTCATCATAGATTTTGAGGAGATTTGTGTGCTAGCACTATTTGATTCCAATACATTTGCTTCAGTGGGTTTAGATAGTTTGAAGGAAGAGATTATTAGTTTATTGTCTGACTAGTGAAACTATGCATGATGATACCGCATGTTAAGTACCAGATCTACAACATTTTGCTCTCTTTGCTGAGTAACAAACTAGTACATTGAGACTGATTTATTAGACCTTCAAACATTTGTGCATATCCCCGCATTTGAAGTGTACATGCTCAGCTCAGTTGATCAATAGTTAATGGCTCCTAGAATGATGGAGTTCTTTTCTATGTGAAGTTCACCCATGTCATATGAGAAAATAATATGAACTTCAGTGGCCACAGAAGGTGCTCATTAATAGGTGATAAACTGATAGCTGACTTTGTTTAGTATGATTTGTTGGTCAATAAATTCTTTTTGTGAGTCCCTGGGAATCTGCCTAGAGGTGATATGGTCTCTGACAAATCCTGACATACCTCCATGATTGCTAATAGGTCTTAAGGCTTGGAAAGCGCCAAGCCCCAGAATGGAGAGATCAGTTTCTGAACATTCAAACTAAGTTTCAGTGATTACACATATATAAATGCCCTTCAAATGCAGGAGTACCTCATGGTTAGGCAGCTTGTTGGTTAGATTTCATGCATTGTGCAGAACTACATTAATTTGATTTTGGTTCTATACTGATGTGTTTGTTATGTCAGTATGTTCATAAACTTAACTTTGCTTAAAAAAGGCACTATGGGGGAAGAAAGGGCTTTAGCCAGTATGTGGGAGCCTTTGAATGAGAGGTGCAGATTATTACTTTCAAAGCAAGTAGGAAAGTAAAGCATCATGTTCCAAGCTGACACATATTATATGCCCCTAAAATGACACCAATTATTCAGCCAATTGTTGAAGCCAATCATTTTGTCTTGGTAAGTAGGCATCATTCATAGAAAATGGAGGATTCCACTCAGTATTAGGTTCTCGCCTGCATTTACAACATGAATAGAAATGTCCGGCATGTCATTCTGCATCTCCCTCATGATTTTTTTCCGCAAGACATTCATCTCCATATACACAACTTCCATGCCATATGTATATTTGTCTGGTGCAAGGGTCTTAAGAGCCCTTGAGACATCTGAGATTCTGATACATAAAACGCAAGTTACTGTCACCCTTTTTTGTCCAGCCTAGTGAATGAATGAGAAATGTATGTATCTCACTATGGAGCCACCAATTACTAAATCATTTTTGTTTGTGGGGTGGGCTGGTGTACTGCAAATTAGGTCTGTTGTCTCATATTGAATCATTGCTGAAGATGAGGTATTATGTGATGAGAAGTTGGATTTAAATTTTTCCTGACGTAATCCTTAATGGTCTGGAAGACTTAGGTAGGATTTCTTTATAGCATCAGCATATGATATTTCACTGTGTCAGATTGTGTGAATGGCATGATGTGTGCTATTGTAAAGGTTGCAGTCCATTTTTTTTTTTCATGAAAGTTGCTTCCCATATCACTTAAATATTTTCATGTCTCACAAACAAGAGTTATTTTTGTTTAGTAAAAGCTGAGTATCTGTTAGCATAAGGCAGTTGCTATGAAGCTAGCAACAGAGGATAGACAAGTAAGATGACATTCCATTTTGTCAGTTGTGACATTACTGGCCAAAGCTCTTACTGCCCCCATAGTGCCTTTATTAGGCAAGGCTCAAAATTCAAACCCACCACCGTAAACAGCACAAGTAAAAAAAATGAGGGTTATGCTACTCAACGCCAGGAGTTTAAATCTCAAAATGCATGCACTCAAAGCACTCCTAAGTATGGAGAACGTCGACATCTGTGCAGTAACTGAAACCTGGTTCAAGGCTCCAGAGAGCACTTGAGCACTACTGGGCTACAACTTATACCACACATTTTGGCCACAGAACACACAAGGAGGGGGATGTATCCATATTCATCAAGGAAACTCACACCTCCAGGTCAGTGGCATAGCATGATACCTCTGAGATCCATGACCCAGGACCACCACTCCGCCTTTCTGGTGACACTGGAAAACATGAAGGTCCTACCGAACACCCTGATATTGGGCAATTTCAATTACCCTACCATTAACTGGGAAAACTACTTGAGTACAAACTCCCAGGCTCAGCGCTTCCTGGAATTTATCAACTCAAATGCCCTGGATCAGCTGGTAATCTCCCCTACCAGAAGCCACAACATATTGGACCTGGTCATCACCAACATGGGCGACAGGTGTTCCATACCAGAGGTCAACCCGTCACTGGTTAGATCAGACCACAAACTAATCAGCCTGGATGTCCACACCCCACCACCACTCCCAACCAAGGAAACCACAGTGAAAAACTTTTCTAAAGCAAACTTCACCTTACTTAAGGCAGAGGTGGTAAGTTTCACAGCCCCCACACTAAAGGATAACACTGCCAAGATGTAGAATCTTTTACAATTGCACTCTTTGAGCACCTACAAGGATACATGGATCATGCCATCCCTAGCAAGACCAAGACTCACTACCCTAAAAGAAGGAAACCAGTCTGGTGGACCCCTGCCAAAAACAGGTTATACAACAGAAGGAGGAAACTAGTTCAGAAAAAAAGCAAATCCCAAGAAGGAAAGACATCCCTGATCAGTATCAGTAAGAAACTAAGGTCCCTCATAAAATCATCCAAGGCTAACTTCGAAAGAAAAATAGCAGAGGATCTGAAAGATAACCACAAAGCCTTCTTTAACTATGTCAAGAATCTAAGTGGCAACTCGCAGATATGCTTGGAGTTAGTGCAAAATAGCACAAAATATACTGAACCTACTTATATTGCCAACATCCTGGCAGATAGATTCAGTGCAAACTTCACCTCCCTCTCTCCTTCAAAAGGACCCACAATACCAAAAAAATGTATTGTCCCAGAAATCACAGAAGCACAGGGGAAAACAGCCCTTTCAAAAGCCAAAAACATAGCATCAATGGGGCCGGATGGTGTCCCAGGCTGCATCTTGCACGAACTACAGAACAAACTAACCCTCCACCTAAACACACTGTTCAACCTCAGCCTATTCACAGGCTACATGCCCATAGAATGGCACACAGCAACGGTTATTCCACTCCACAAAGGAGGGGCCATAACTGACCCTGGTAACTATCGCCCCATAAGCCTGACTAGCCTGGTCTGCAAGGCTATGGAGTGCATCATCATGGAACTCATTAACAAAGACATTGGGAACCTCCAAACGCTTGACTCGACCCAGTTCGGCTTTGTTAAGGGCAGATCATGCCTACTAAACCTGGTTGACTTCTTCGAGACAGTCACCAAGGCCATAGCCGAAGGAAAGGTGGTTCACACAGCCTACCTTGATCTCGCCAAGGCATTCGACACCATTCCTCACTTGGATATTATAGAAAACTCACCAGCCTGAACATAAACCCCTACGTCACAAGTTGGGTTGCCAACTGTCTTACAGACAGATCTCACACCGTAAGAATAGCGGGCTCCAGATCTGACTCTAAACCAGTCACAAGTGGTGTCCGCAAGGCTCGGATCTGGGACCCCTACTGTTTGACATATATTTCTCAGAAGTACAGGCAAACACAGGAGGAATATGGCTAACCAAGTTTGCTGATGACTGCAAACTGGGAGCCATAATTGACTCTCCGGCTGACATGGACATCCTTCAAAAAGGCCTTACTGAGACAGACACCTGGTGTCAAAGTCATGGCCTCAAGCTAAATGCCAAAAAATGCATAGTCATCCCATTTGGGAAAAATGAAACACCCACAAATTACCATATAGGCGGCAGTCCCCTTAATATAGAAGAGGTAATAAGAGATCTGGGGACCCAGGTAGATAGTAATCTCTCCTTTGACAATCATATTGCCAAAGTAGTTAGGAAATCCTTCTATGTGGCCCATCTAATTATTAAGGGGTTCGCATCTAGAAATAAAGAGGTTATAGTGCCCCTCTACTCGTCACTCATCAGACCCATCATAGAGTACAATGCCCCATTTGGGATGTACCTCACAAGACACTTCCAACAGCTGGAAAGACCACAAAAGCACCTCACCAAGAGAATTACTGCCCTCAAACATATATCCTATGCAGCCCGACTGAAAAAACTCCAGCTGTACTCAGTGGCATATCGCTTGCTCAGAGGTGATCTCTGCCTGACTTACAAAGCCATGTCCAACTCAGAATTGATGGACATGCTCCACCTAAAGAAATCTAAGTCACTGCGAGCCATGCACTCTAGTGAACTAAACCTCACCACAACAATAAATAAAACATGCTGGAGGGATAGATTCCTGTCACAGAGACTCCCCATGCTTTGGAACAAAATTCCTAACTACATTAGGCAGAGCCTCTCACTAACACTCTTCAAGAGAAGCATTGATGAGTGGATGGGTAACAGAAAATACACCCCTGGGATCACTTCATTGGCTCTGTTTGACAGAGGCTCAGTTAATTAATCAATGGGGAGATGAAAGCTGACACACTCTGGCTAGGCTTAAAAATGCCCTCGGGCAGATAGCCTAGTACCTGCCTATGAACTTATGAACCTATGAAGCAAAGCTTGATTTGATTTACAGTACACTGCAGAGCTTAAATAAAATAGAGAACTACAATCCATGGAAATAATTACTGTTTAAGAGGTGTGTAGTGTAGTAGTGCATGAATGTTTATTTATGTAAACAGATGACTTTGGTTTAAATGTGATTGTGATAAACCCATCCCTGGAACCTTCTGCATTATAATTATACAAAGTTCCCATTACTGATTTTTTGGCACTATCTGCACCATTACAATGCCATTAATTATTGAAATGACATTGTAGTATATGCAAAATATCAGACAGTCTCTGATGTCAGTAAAGCTTTGTATCACCCACTCATATGTTATTAACATATAATTTGGACAGTATACAGATTGTGCTGCTGGAGCTTTCTAAACCATAACTTTTACTTTATTTTCTCCACAGACTCCTAATTCCCGCCTTTTAGAAAATAGCCTTCCTAGAGTAAAGCCGCTAGTGCCCAAGAGTTCTGCGAGCTCCATGAGTGTTGCTGGAGCTTTCTAAACCTTAACTTTTACTTTATTTTCACTACAGACTCCTAATTCCCGCCTTTTCGAAAATAGCCTTCCTAGAGGAGCCATCCGCAGCTTATACTGCAGCCTACAAATGCAGACTTGCTCTTTTTTCTTCAATGCCTTCTAAGACCTTACAATAACTTCTGAAGCCTGCTGGTTTACTTTTTAACCAAATAAGAAAACCTTTGAATGTTACCCCAAAGGCCTAATGTTATTCTATCCCTTTACATTTGAACGCCATTCCCACAAGGTGTCATTTTTAGCTACTCGTGAGCCTGCTTTTGATACCTTTTACTAAGTGCACCCCCTCAGGCGCTCAGAGTAATACTTTTCTTAGCTAATACCCCCATTAATCACATGTTTTGTTACATTGTAGCACAGAAGCACTACCAATTGTTTTTCTCCCACAGTTCCTGACATTTTCTCCTTTATAGGCATTCTATAGAGCCCTACCTATCTGTTGTAACCAACAGCAAGTCTCTATTTTTACTTAGTTAAACATAACTCAATGTTTTGATCTCCTCATTTAGTTAATAGTTATATAGTCTAACCTCTTATTGAACATTGCATTTTATAGAGCCCTACCTTTCTGTTCTAACCAACAGCAGTCTAGCCTCTTATTGAACAGCTGAAATATACATAATGCCTAGTCATTTTTGCCATAAAACCTGACAGGTTGTCTGGAATTTTTTCTATTTAACTGCCTAAACTAATGTTTGTTGAAGATTCTCAGTCTATGGTATTCCTTGCTCTGACAGTATCCATATAAAGTGCCTGTCATTTGTTTGTATATTTTATATAGGTATACTACTTTCATAACCTTGTTTTAAAAGTATCTGTTTGCCTGATATTGATAATGTGTTACCATTCCTGTATTTATCTGCTGAATTGCATAACTGCATTTGACTCAAATTGTACTGGATGATAGCAATAAACATAAGTTTTTCTCTGCTGCATTTCTCTCCCTGCCTTCTCTTGCATTTTCCCTCAATAAATGCTTTTCTCTATCTTCGCCTTCAATTTTCAATAACTGTTTTCTCTATCTTTACCTTTAAAAATTTTAACTCTCCCTCAAACATACCCTTCTTCTAGATCTATCCTCATTGTCTTCAATTTTTTTCCTCCATATTCTACACTAACTCCTACTATCTACACCCCTCCTGCTCCTCTTCTCTCCCTACTACTTACATTTTATTTCCTCTCTCCCCCAAATACTTATTTTGGTTTTTCCCCCCTTTCTCTCTACAGTTTCTCCACCCCTGAAGGTCCTGCTCTACCTCCCGAACATACAGACTACCTCCTGCAAAAAGCTCAGGCAGCTCAACTGGACTTATTCTGCTTACTAAACTGGGCTCTCCTTGAAAAAGAACATCAGAGTGGAACCCCTACAATATCTTTCAGTAAATGTATGTAGCCTTATACCTAACTCATATATCTAAGCTTTCATATTAGTTAGCCGATCCCTCAGTGAGCGTGACACAGCAGCCTATCGCAGACCACAAAAACTCCCCTCTCAGTGGTACTTACTGACCTCCGGCCCCCTATCCCTTTTCTGTACCCCTCTGAAGACTTACCCTTTAGCCCTTTTTATTTTCCCTCAACCTTTGAGCGTGGTCCATTTGCTCTAACTTACTCCCTATCATTCTATGCCTGCCATTTCTCCTTTCTCTACTAGGTGGCAGCACTATTCCACCTTTTGCCTGCTCCTACTACACTCTAATCTTTTATTCCAACTACACCTCTAAATCCTTCGAAGGCCAAACCTCCCCTTACCTTACTCCACTTTCCCCACCTTTATGTTTTTCTCCTTCCCCCGAGTTGCTGAAACCCTACTTACTTCCACCTAGTCTTTCTGTACTTCTACTTACTTACCTCAGCTCCAACCTGCAGTGGCTGACACTTTTTCAGCTGGACTCTTCTGCCCTGTTGCTCTATCCCGCTCTGTTTGCCCTGCAGGCTCACTCCGCTCCCCTACCCTGCCCCCAATTCTCACCCGCCCCCAGTGGTCCTACATTTATTTGCCATCCCATACTCCCTCCCACTTACATCACCCAATCCCCTCACTAGATTACTCCACCCACTGCCCTAAAAACTACCTCCCCCTCCACCAACCTTATCTTTCTGAGCAGCTCCCCTTCCCACCCACCTGCCTTACCTAACTCTATCTAACCTACTTAATTTTTTACACCCCTAATCAATCTTTCATTCTATGATGCCTTCCATTCCTACTATAATCCTTGCCCCTGCACTACTCTTACTCCTCATTCTTCTTCCTCTATACCATTCCACCTCTTATATTAACCTTCACCTAAACCCTCCACATCCACCTCCATACCCTACAAATCATTACCACAATATCTCTGCCTCTTTAACTCCATTTCACCCCTCCTTTCTATTAACATTAAAACTCTTCCATATCCCAACTAAATACTGCAAACCTAAACCCACCCCCTACCATCCTTTCCCTACCAAACTAAAGTCTAACAAACTTACTCACCTTCTCTCTTTCCTCTGCTTAGCAGGCAACATTCATCCCAACCCTGGACCAAACATTTCTAAAACTAATAACCATAACTCCAACAACAAACCAAATTGTAAAGACCTCAAATTCCTCACCATCAACACCCAAAGCTTAACTAATAAAATCACCCTCTTTCATGCCTGGCTAAACCATAATTCACCTGATATTGTAGCCATCTCTGAAATTTGGTTAAAACCACACATAACCGACACTGAATTCCTTCCCCCTAGATTTCAATCCCTCCGATCTGACTGCATAAATAAAAGAGGTGGTGGTGTAGCACTAATCTACGATAATCACTTATCAATCACTCCCTTCCCAAATCCTATCCCTTCCTTTCATAATGCTGAACTAGTAACTGGCATTCTAAAATTAAATGACCATAAAATTATCTGCATCATCTCCCTTTACATTCCTCCTGGTAACAATACCAGTACCTTGGAAGACATCATCTCTTGGTCCTCCACAAATATTAAACATGAAACTTACATTATGGGAGATGTAAATATTAACTGGCAAAAAATCACTGACCACAACCCCACCATATCAATCGATCTTTTCAATTTCACGCAACTTATTAACTCTACCACTAGGCCCAACAAAACTAACCTCACAGACTCCATCCTAGATTGGATCCTGGTGTCTCATCCTAACAAAACCACAACATCTGGTGTCATTCCAGACCCTCTAGGAGACCACCTCCCTGCCTTCACCCATAGAACAACATCCCCTTCCTCCTTCTCCCACAAACTCTTACACACTCGCAACTTAACCAACTTTAACCACTCCACCTTCTCTGACTCCCTCAAAATCACTAACTGGAACCCAATAAAGACCCTACCCCTAGATGAAGCTGTTGATTTCTTCAACTCGAAATTCCTTACTGTCCTAAACTCCTTAGCTCCAATTCGAACTAAAAGAGTCAAAGAAACCAAGAAAATTATGCAATAAAGAGATAAATCTTGGAAAAGCTATCTCCAAGATAAACAACCTGAATACTTACTTAAATACAAACAGTTACGAAACCTAGCCAAAAAACGTGTCCTAACAGATAAAAAGTCTCAATACAACCATTTACAAATAAATCATGCAAAAAAACCCAATCAATTCTGGAATTCTATTAACTCTCTTCTTAATCCTGGTACAACAAACAACCCTTGCCCTGATACTAGCAAATCTGACCAAGAAATTGCCAAACTATTCAACACCTTATTCACCTCTTCTATTACTGAGCTAACCAAAACTTTCCCCAACAATATCCCTCCACCCCCCTCTGCCCACATTTTCACATCCTCACCTCCCTCTCGCCCTATCTTTGATCTTAAACCTGTATCCACCCACTTTATAAAACAACTTCTCTCCAAACTCAAACCTTGCACCAATGCCCTGACAACATCCCCTCCTCCTTCTTAAAAATTGCCTCCGACAGTATTGATCTCCCTATAAGCATCCTGATAAATAGATCACTTATTGAGTCCTATGTACCCAAACTATGGCACTCTGCTTTTATTCTTCCACTCCACAAAGGTGGCAAAAACTATAACTTCTCCAACTTCCGCCCCATAGCCATCCTCTCTCCTATCTCAAAAATTCTTGAAAAATGCATCCACCTGCAGCTCATGCCATTCCTAACCGAACACCAGCTGCTCTCTCCTACCCAACACAGTTTCCGCCCTGGACATAATACCAACACAGCCCCTCTTTCCTTTTTACACTCTGTCAATTCAGCTCGAGACTCTGGTAACTTAGTTTCATCTGTTCTCTTAGATCTATCTAAAGCTTTCGATACCATCTCCCATTCCCATCTACTAAACCATCTATCTAACCTCAACATCTCCCCAAAAACTCTATCCTGGTTTTCCAGCTATCTTTCTGACAGGTCCCAAGCCATGAAATGGGGCCAAGCCTCCTCCAGCTTCCTTCCCACCCCCACAGGAGTTCCCCAAGGCTCCATACTTGGCCCTCTACTATTTAACATCTTCGTTAATGATTTTCACAAAGCCATTCCCAATACCAAAATTGTCCAATACGCAGATGACTCAACTTTGATCTGCTCTGCTTCCAACTTTCAAGAACTCCAGTCTCTAACTCAAATCACCTTTGCAACAACTGAAAAATGGATGCACCAAAATCACCTCTCACTTAACGCTAACAAAACTAAGATTCTTCTTTTCACCCACTCAAAATCCACCACCACCAAAAAAAATTAATTTCAAATTTCTTGCCTTAACAACTCCATCATTAACACCATTCCCTCCGCTAAACTCCTAGGGGTCACAATTAACGAACACTTAAAATTCAATACCCATATCCAACTTAACATCAAGAAAACCCATATAAAACTCGGTCTACTGTACAAAAATAATCAATTCCTCTCCCCCTCTACTCGACATACATTGGCCACTACATATCTTCTCCCATCTCTTCTATATGGTGCCCCTCTGCTTGCGAATCTATCTTCTACCCTAACCTCCAAAGTGGAAGTATGCTACAATAAAATTTCAAAATGTGCCACCAAGGCAAATTCCCTCTCTCATCACTGCATATCCCTACAAACTCTAAATTGGCTTGAACTCCCCAATAAACTAGACTACCTCCAAATTGTCTCAGCCCACAAATTATTCTTTCAACCCACCTTCTGCCCCGCACTCTCCAATACCATACACCCCCCCAGACCCCTTAGATCTTCTAATCAAAACCTTATTTCCGTCCACAAACCCAAACACCCAGCTAGTCAGCTTTTACTCTCCTTTTCCCTTGCTAAAAAATGGAATGCCCTTCCCTCTGTCCTGAGAACCTGTGACAACCTACACTCCTTCAAAACACAACTCCTCTCCTACCTGCATACTCACCGAAAATGCAACTGCAGACTTCAGTCTATACCTCCTAAGCTCCCCTCTTCCTTCTCTCCTGGCTAACCTTTATACCTTCCAAATTTCTCTCACAGTCATACACTGTTAATGTAACTAATAACTACTCCCAACCCTATGCATATTGCCTATCATCCTCCCAGACATTTTTCTTTAATGTCCAAGTTGCTTATGGAAGGAATACCTGCTTGAATACATTCTATCTACTGTTTTGGAAATTCAACCCTTTGTATGTAAATCAAATTTATCTTTGTATTTTATTTGTACTTCTTACTTGTATTGTATGTAAATCAAATTTATCTTTGTATTTTATTTGTACTTCTTACTTGTATGATCATTATGTCTTATTACATTGTACTATGGAGCTTTTCTCCCCGGGCCTCCACTGAAAATGGGCTTTTTAGCTCAGTGGACCTTCCCGGTCACCAAACTGGAATAAATGAATAAATAAAATATAAATAATTATTTTTACTTTCTTAACAACTTTCACAAGTCCCCCTTTATGGTGTGTTTTTTTTTCTGAAAGCCAATATCTAGCAAAATCAAAAAATGAATGACATCTAAATTAAGTAAGATTATATTTTTGAGGTACACTAGAACTCTATGGTAGAGCAAAAGGCATTTCCTCAAAAATGTCATTCTAAATGAGTTCAGTGATGTTGCTCTAAGCAACTAATTCGGTTTATGCAGGAAACATAACCTACAACTATGGATATGTAGTTTTCTAGCCTTAAGGTTAGTGAGTACTTTCCTTAAGGAAGACCAAAAAAAAGGAAAACAAATTTTACAGGAACAATTGTTCTTGTTATCTGTATATGAATTAATAAAATAGACTGTTATCAAAACGTCTTATATAGGATCCATGCCAAAGATCACTCAGCATTTTTACTAAAAATTAGAAAACAGGAACCAAGATGGTATTGCTTGTTGAAACCATGGCTTATTAAATTAAAACAAGAGATGAGTGTTTTTCCCCTTGTCAGGGCGTCATCAGATCTAAGTTATACATAGCAGCAACAAGCAAAGAATACTTTTCTATTTTTCCATAAAAAAATAAAATAAAATAAAAAAACACTAAATTGCTGCATGAGCTTTAATACAAGAGCATTTAAACAGATTACATTGAATGACGGTTAACAGGAACAGTGGTGCAGACATAGTTTGCATCTGTTTTGTGATTGGTGCTTTTCACTCCTTATCTAAGTACAAAGTCATTCCCCCGGATTCACAAATCCTCCGTGTAAAACTTAATAAGTCTTACTCGGAGGCTGCAGTTAAACGGTGTGATGTCAGGGTGACATGAATATTCATGAGGGCATGCTGACTTAACCGTAACTCTTACACGGACCGAGTATGAAAGCAGGGGGCGTGTCCGCCTACCGAGCAGTCTAAATGTCCACGCCCCTGCAAGTGTAGTAAAAGCAAAATGTCAACATACAAGAGCGAGTTTGCTCAAATGTATTTGCACCCAACACCACACTCCCTGACACTGTAAACCCCCATCACAGTTATAAAAAGTAAAATATTTATTTATTTTTTTAAAATCCACGATATAGCTGCCCGTATTTGCCCATGTGTGCGTGGGTGTGCCCATTGCTTAGCTATAGTTAGCAATTCTGACATGGAAGTGCATAAGAAAGAATGTTTATGCAAATCACACCAAATTGCAGTAGTGTAATGGTAGAGCGTATGCACAAAGAGGAGGCATTCACGGTTCGAGTCCCACCACTCCCCGTCTTATTTATGTTTTAAATCAGTATTTGAAATAATACCAGACATATATGATGAAAATATTAGTAAAAGCAGTGAAATGGTCAATGTATCAGTGAACAAAATATATATTTTTAAAGGATCCAGATATATAATAGCCTGCCATTAAGCAACGCTTTACCCAGCTAAACAGAGGTACCCATAGTTGAATAGTGCTTTATCCAGCTAAACAGAGGTGTCCATAGTTGAATAGCACTTTACCCAGCTAAACAGAGGTGCCCATAGTTTAATAGTGCTTTACCCAGCTAAACAGAGCTGCCCATAGTTTAATAGTGCTTTACCCAGCGCAATGTGTTTGCGCATAAGTGTGCACTGCGCCAACCAGGGCACCGTAGGGCACCAGGGAGCAACATAGAGCAAAGTTGCTTAAACGCAGCCACACCCCCTAGCTTGTCTAGACAGCATTAAAATAAAAGAATGACAAAGTTTGAACCCAGGACCCTGTGCATCATAATCAAAGTACAGAACCACTAAGCCATGACAACATAGGGGAAGCAGCCACTATTAGCATTCATATACTTACGAATGGTAGTTTAACCATTACTAAGCAGGTCTGCAGTCAGCCGAGAATTTTACAAAATGGCCAATCACAGAAAAGTGCAGGAAATGCAGCATATTTAAGCCCCACAGGTGGGAATACATGCCATAACTGATTGTAGCTCACATCTGCAGTTAGAATGTCTGATGTCAGAGAGGAAACATGCTTCCGAGCACAACGTTGTGGCATCGAGGAGTCCAAATACATGGTTTGGCTCCTTGTCCACCATCACAAGTCAAGAGTCCTGCAGGGCCAGTTCCAAGGGATGGAGTATATGGCAGAGGCTTGGAACCGGTTAGCTCATGACCTCACCAGTTCCACAGGCGTTCCTCGGACTGGTGAGCAGGTCCATCACCACCATGCAAACTGAAGAGACAAAAGCAGGACTGCCTGAACCAATGGATAAAGGAGGCCCATGGAATGTGGGATGCCCCACAACTGAGTATGTAGCCATGGAATGCAGTATGTAAGAACTGACAATGGAGTATGTATAACGGATAGGTCTCAATATCCCTTCATTTACTTTACAGCTACAGGTGACCATGCTACGAATCAGCAAGCCTATGCTGATAGGCTGCTGAGGCTGCGCCACCAGGCAGGTTAGTGATTATTCTGCATGTATTGTTATATAAAATATGGGAGAGAGCATGAAAGAAAGTGTTGTAGTCCAATAAAACAGCCATAAAATTGCCTGAATAAGTCATCTGCATGTACTGTCAGATAAAAAACGTCAGAGAGGCAGAAAAAGAGTGTATTAACCCATTTAGAAAGGTAACATATGTCTGGAATAATATCTCTGCAGGCACTGTCATGTAACATAACTGAGTGAGCCTGAAAAAAGATTGTTCTAACCTATTAATAAAGGTATAATATGTCTTGAACATGTCTGCCATATACACCATTAAAACAAATAAAGCAGTGAGCCTGTGGAAAAGTGTGTAATGTCATTAATAAAGGTCTAAAACCCAGAGTGTGTTTGTGTCACAGAGTCTGAAATGTTGTTGTACCCTTACATTATACAAACAGTACTGTTTGAAAAGGTGCTGGCAACCCAGAGTTGTGCAGTCCCATATAAAGTGGGTGATGGAAGTGCATGTAGCTGTGAAACATATATACAGTCCACAACAGTCATTTACTGGCTGGCATGAATAAGTAAATCTGGCACATGTAGCATGTTATTTTTTCACCAAAAATGTGAGTGTGTGTCAAGAAATGCAAGGTTCTGTATAAATTGAAGTGAAAATGTCATGTGAAAACATCCCAGATATGTAGATAAAGAAATATAAATGCAATCAAGAAATATGTAGCAGTAACATCTGCATCCTGGACAGTTAGTATGTCAGATATAGGTCAGGCATATATTGAACTAGCCAAACCCATTACACAACCTAATGTATGATGGCAAGTGTAATTATACAGGTAGGGGATATACACTTGCAGTCACTAGGAATGTAGTGTAGATGAAAAGGTCATTAAAAGATGTTAACCAAGGTTTTTTCTACACCCGACTGTATGTGCATAAATCATGCAATTCCAAACCTCAATGGGTATGTGTAATCTTAAATATTAGTGCAGCTAGAATGACTTCCGGAAAGGATGACATGATTGAAGAAATGACATTTATTGGCCAATTGTTTACTCAAAGGGGCTATCCATCATCAATGGTTAAGGATGTCACTGAATATGTGACTAATGAATGGGGAAATAAATATCCACCCTTATTGGGGAGGGAATTTACACAACACAATCAGGTTAACAAAAAACAAATAGGAGATAATTATCATAAGGCCTATATACTACAGTATGGACAACATGTGGGAGAAATCAGGAATATTCTGGAGACCAACTGGAATATACTAACTTGTGACTAAGGGATTAGTGATAAAATAGGAGATAAACCTACCTTCGTCTACAAAACAGGGATGAATTTAAAGAGAATGATCGAGGTTAAAACTAATAATCGTCATAATGATGGGAATAAAAGTGTGACAGGGACCAAGCCATGTGGACACTGTAATCAATGCTCATTTATTTTACAGACTGACAGTCTGCATCTGGACAATAACATCAAAAGTAAAATATTTTTCAAAAAAGGAAACTGTCAGACCCAACATATAGTATATCTGGGAAAATGTATGTCTTGTCCTAGTTTTTATGTTGGGAAAACTGACAGACGGTTACGCAATGGAATATATGACAACACATACTGCATTAAGAAGAAGGACAAGAATAATGTATTATATAGGCACCTGGTAGAGAGTGAGGGCTGTAACTCATTCAAATTTGCCATTCTAGAAGTGGTTAGGAACAACCCTAGTGGGTGTGATATCAAATCTATCCTAGGGGAGAAAGAGATTCAATGGCAGATTAGACTGAATGCAGCCAGTCCACCAGGCATCAATGAGTATATTCCCACCAAACATTTATTAAGAAAATAAACTATGGTATATGAATGAATTTATGTTGTTCGTTAGTCCTTTATGTATACATTTTATTAATTTAATATATAGGAATATATTATATTTATTAGTAAGGATTTTTATCACATTCAAATTTATGAAGGTTTTAGTATTATATTAATGAATTTTAGTTAATTATATAATTATTCATCAGTTTATATGATAAAAAGGAGATTGTTGTTTTGTGCTTTTAAATTTTAATGAATGTTTGATTGGTTAGGTAATTAGATAATTAGTTTTTTTGGCGGGCTTTTAGAAAGTATTTAAAGTGTAGTATTGAGTATGTAAGTTGTTCTGAAGAAATCTATGTTGAGTTGATGAAAACGCCTAACCTATTGCTTATGTACTTCGCTCAATAAAGGATTTGGATACTGTGGATCATGGTGTTTCATTCAGGGGAGCTGCTTTTTTGATCGTTGGTTGTTTTATTGCTGGATTCCCTGGATACATTCTTGTAATCTTAAATATTTGTTGGGACATATGTCCTATTCACATTGATGCACGGTGCCCTGTTTAAACACCACAATCATGGTGGCCTGTTGCTAACAAACATCCCTGCATGCTGTTGGAATAACCACTGTGGTTCAATATATGCATGAGTTATGCTTGCTGTTCAACTGTTGTACCCTTGGTATGTTGGGTTAATGGGAATATTATTGCATGCAGTTACAACTAATCTGGAATGCTGTTTTGCTTATGTTGTAATTAAACACACCTAATCACAGAACGTATGGGAAGGCCGGTCCCAGCAGACCCACCTGTCCCACCTCAACCGGCGAGTGCACCTGGCACCAGCAGGTCTGGTGCTCAGCCTGGGCTCCCCTCCTCCGTTGGTCCTGTGCCACCTTCAGGTGGAAGCGCTGCAGGGGATGGGGCTCGCCCCCCCCTGTGCAAGAGTTTCATTCATAGGGGATACAGTGCCTGTCAGCCTGTGGTGACATGCTCAACATGCCACGTAGCTTCACTATGGACAGCTTGCACCTGTCACCCTTGGACTTTCGAATGCTGGCTAAGGCTCTTGCTACCACCATAGTGCCTTTTTTAAGTAGGGCTCAAAAGACAAACCCACCTCCATAGACATTACAGGTTAAATGAAACTAAGGGTAATGCTGCTCAACACCAGATGTGTTACCCTCATATTGCGGCCACTCAGGACTCTCCTCAGTATGGAGGATTGCGATATCTGTGCACTAACGGACGCCTGGTTCAGGCTCACTTATGCACACCAGCACTACCAGGTTATGTTTCATACCATGCTTTCTGACAACAAGACTTGGAACAGACAACACAACTAGGGGGAGTATCCATATACATCACAGATACACACACCTCCAGGTTAGTAGTACTGCACAAAGCATCACAGACCATTCATATACAGCTACCATTGTGCACAACTGCCTTTCAGTTTGTTGCCTGCTACAGACCACCCTCCCAAACTCAGGAACCACACTCGGCGTTCATCGGAACTATGGAGAATATGAAGGTCTCCACAAACACCATTATATTGGGTGACTTCATATACACAAATATTGACTGGGGATACTACTCAAGCCCCAACACACTCACCCAACAGTCGCTATAATTTTTAGACTCATATGCTATGGCACAACCAGTCAGCACAGCCACAAGTGGGAATACATATTGGACCTGATCATCACCAACATGGGGACTCTATGTTCCACACCAGCGATATACCCCTCATTGGTAAGGTCAGAACATACATGTATCTCACTGGACATACATATACCCTCCACACACCCATCCTGGGTAATCTTGGTGAACTTCTCATGATCCAACATCTCACTTCACCAAAGCAAGGTGGTATCCTTCAGAGACCCTGAGACAGTGGCAAATATGGCTCACACTGCTGAATCCTTTACATACACATTCTATGGACACCTAGTGGACTGCATGGATTGTGCTATCCCAAATAACAACAGGACTCACTACTCCAATGGCAGGGGACCTGTCTGGTAGACCCCAGCCATTAATAAGTTGTACACCATCAGGAGGATGCTACTACATGATACAGCACAATCCCAGACTGGGAAGGCATCTGTGATCTGTACTAGCAGACAGCTACGATCACTCATGAACTTTTCTAAGGGCCGCTTCTACTGGACAATTGCACCAGACATGTAGGACAATCACATGGCCTTCTTCAGTTATGTCAGGAACCTGCAGTCCACTAGGTGTCCATAGAATGTGTATGTAAAGGATTCAGCAGTGTGAGCTATATTTGTCACTGATATGCTGTGAGTTACTGCATACTGACTAAATGTACCCTGAACCCACTGGCATTGTCAACATCCTGGCAAACAGGTTCAGTGCAGATGTCTCCCCCCATCCCCCCTAAGGAGCAACTATCCATCCCAACAGAGTATAATCTCCCTGACATCACACAGTAACAGGTGAGTGCTGCCCTCTCCAAAGTGTACATCACAGTATCAATGGAACCAGATGGTGTCCCGGCCTGCATCTTACACGAGCTTCATGACAGACGTAACCCTCACATTACATCACTGTTCAATATCAGAATTACTACAGGATATGTACCCAAGGAATGGCGTACAGTGACAGTGGTCCCACTCCGCAGAGTTGGTGCCACAATGGACCACAGACAATATTGCCCTATAAGCCTAACTAGCCTGTTCTGCAAAGCTATGGAGCGTATTGTCATGTGACTCATACACATATACATCGGAAACCTACAGACACTGTGTCCTACACATTTCAGCGTTGTTGTGGGCAGATCTTGCCTCTTGAACCTGTTTGTATTCTTTAAACAGTTAACAGGTCCATCGACATAGGGACGGTTGTCCACACAGCCTACCTGAACCTTGCAAAACCCTTCAACACAATAACCCACTGGGCCATTATGCATAGGCTCACCAGCGTCGATATGGACACATATCTCACACAATGGATTGCTACCTGGATCAGGGATAGCACCCACATGTTCAGAATTGCAGGTGCCATGTCTGACTATACACCAGTTATGCATGGCATCCCACACTGCTCGGTCCTGGGACCTCTCTTGTTCAGTTTATATTTGTCTGACGTACAGACTACCACAGGGGGAATATGGCTGAACATGTTTGCACTTGACTGCAAACTGGGTGCCATGATCAACTCTCCAGCTGCCACATGCATACTCAAACAGGGTCTTACAGAGATGGATGACTGGTGCCTGAGCCATGGCCTACAGCTAAATTCCATTAGTTGCATAGTCATCCCCTTTGGGAATAACAACATGCCCAAACATTACCACATAGGTAGCACTCCATTACATATGGTAGGAGTTGTTAGGGGTATGGGGACATGACTTGTTCGTACTGTCGCCTTTGACATTCATGTTGCCAAAGTGGTTGGACACACCTTCTATGTGGGCCACCTTATCCCATATGGTTTCACATCTAGATCGAGTGAGGTCATTGTGCCCCTATACTCATCACAATCATGCTTGGTTACAATGCCACATTTGGGGTGTACCTTACCCGACACCTGCAGCAACTGCACTGGCCACAGAAGTTCCTCACCAAGCAGATCTAGGGACTCACACAGATGCCCTGCACAGTTCAGATGCAGTAACTGCAGCTCTACTCAGTCGCTTACCACCTACTCGGATATGATATGTGCCTGTTGTTTACAGATATACCCAACCCAGAATTACTGGACATGCTCCACCTCAGGATATCCGACTCCCTTTGAGCTACACAATCCAGGGACATATACCTCAGCACAGATGTTAATAGGACATGCTGGAGGGACAGATTCTTATCCCAGAGGCTCCACTCACTCCAGATTGTAATCCCAGTTTCACATAGTCAGAGCCATCCACTGACCACCTACAGGAGACATTTTGATGACTGTATGGGTGATCATATGTTTACCCCTGGGATATCTTCTGTGTCCCTGCTAGACAGAGGCACACTAGCCTAAACATACATGGGCTATCTTGTGTGACTTACTATTCACACACACAGTGTAGTAATCTGACAGGGTTGTGAATGCCAAACACACTCTGGCTAGGCTTGTACATGCCCTAGGGCAGATAGCCTAGTATCGACCTCTGAACCTATGCTAATGTTCAGGATGCACAATGTTTACTGCTGATACTGTTTGCAGGTCTTTATCGTCTTTGCTTTACCAGTTTCTATGAACAACTTCAGTATCTGCAGAACATATTTGATTATGACAGGGTTCCACTATATTATAGATGTGTCTGTTGTCATATAACTGTGTGCAAAGGGTGGATTGCTGGATTGTGACAGGTTCCTGGGTTAACACATGCAACTGCCAGATATGCGTGGCCCACTGCTGTACTCAGACATGGCCTAAGTTTGTGAGCATGCCCAGTTCAGGCTTTCTGTGTTTTGTCGTCTGACATTTGTCTCATTTATTCAAGTGTGTGAGCATTCCCAGTGTGACCTTTCAGTGTGTTGCTATCTGAGGTCCACTACATTTGCTGATGTGTGTGAACATGGCCAATATTAACATTTATACTGTGTGTGTTGGAAGTCAGGTTCTGTTCTTACTGCAGGACTCACCTTTGTGTCATAACTCGACAGGGATTATGCTGTGCCTGCAGGGTTTCCATGAGATACTTTGCGTAGACTTATCAACATTCCTTCATACAGGCTGACCACTGCAATACTGTCATGGTTTAGTGGTTCAGTACTTTGTCTATAGTGCACAGTATCCTTGGTCCGAGGCCCATCACTGCTTTATATTTTCACACTGAGCAGACCAGACTGCTTAAGGGCCAGTTAAGCAAATATGAGCATGTTGGCTTTTGTTCAGCTATGCTCTACTTAGACCAGGCTTGTCCAACATTGCTCAATATTCACCAACATTGCTGGACATTGCCCAATATTACTCAACATTGACCACAGTTGTGCTAGTTGGTGTGTGCGATTTTGTTTGCATATACTACATGGTGGTAAATGCTGTTTAGCATTGCTTTATATTGCTTAACACATGGCAATGCTTCCTTTGGTGGTGCTGCAGGGCTGCCTATGTCAGATGCACATACTACACTCCCTGTACATGTTTGAAAGCAGGTAGTGTCAATTTAGACATCCCTTTTACTATATGTGCGAGTCAGAGAGAGGTATCATTTTCAGAGTTCCTACTGATTCAGTGTATGTGTTATGCGTTGCCTCTTTGCCAAGGCCAAAGCATACTGGGCACGCCTCCTTCTGCCTACTGGGGCAGGCTCAGGTTGTTCCTCCTCCGAGTCACGCTCTGCCGTGATGGCCTTGGCAATGGTGGGGGGCTGTTTGGCCCAAGCCTATGCTGGTCCTGCTGCAGCTGTTTTCGCAGGATCATATTATGTAGCATAGCACATACCATGACAATTTGGGTACATGTATTTGGTGAGTACTACAAGGCTCCACCAGATGTGTCCAGGCACCGGAACTGTGACTTGAGCAGCCAAAATACACGCTCTATTACATTATGTGTTTGTGCATGTGCCTCATTATGGCGTTCCTGTTCAGGTGTGTGTGCGTTTCTGATGGGTGTCATCAGTCACGGCTCCAGTGCATAGCCAGCATCCCCCACTAGGTGACCATGTGGGATGTCCCCATTGGCAAATGTCTGGTACAGCTGCATCAGATGCCAGATATGGGAATCATGGTAGCTTCCAGGGCAGCCAGCACACACATTCAGTATTATGCCCTGGGCATCACACACGACCTGGCAGTTGATGGAGGGGAAGCCCTTGCGGTTGAAGTAGACCCTACCCCGCTCACTGGCTGGTGCTTTGATGCGTATGTGCGTGCAGTCTATTGCACCCACTACTTCAGGGTATTCTGCTATTTGTTGGAAGAGATGCATATTGCTGGCCAATACCTCACGGGAATTGGGGAAATATATATGATCACCGACATGTGCTGACATGGCATCCAAGAACTGATGCAGTACCCTGGATGCTGATGCCTGTGATATCCCCATCATATCACCAGTTGGTCTATGGAAGGTACCTGTTGCTAATATTCTTAGGCCAACACATACCTTGGTTTCCACAGGGATGAGTTCCCATCTGTTGGTTCTGTGTGTGAGGTGTGGCCTGCACAACTCAACAATTTGCTGCAGGAGGTCTATGTCCACTCTATAGCGCTCCACTATCTCCAGCTCATGTAGTCCCTGGTAGGTTACCCTGGGCCTGTACACTCTTCTCCGTCTCCTCACTGTGGGTTGTCCAGTAGCATTTCCATTGTCACCACCCTCAGCATGTTGCATATGTCGCCTTATAACAGCAATGGCAGCCCCTAATATTTCTTTGTCTCAGTAAAGCTTTTTCAGTTTTCACTTCTATTAGCTTACTGCAGTGTCTGTTGTGAGAAACATAATGGACTGTTGTTTGCAGAGTTTTAAGTGCTAGGCTGGGCTGGGCTAGTGTACTGCCTGTGTAACTGCCTGATTCTGATTGTTTTCACCTGCTAACTCTGCTGCTAGTACTCCCTGGTAGCTTCCTACTATTTGTTGTGCTTCCTTTTTGTTTTCTGTTTCCTCAGGGAGGAGCGCTGTGCACACAAGCGCAAACACACGCACAGCAGCTAACATGCATGCACACATGCTTACATGGACTAAAACTTGCTTATTCAGGTTAAAACGTGCACACACCAGTGCAAACGCGCTTACAACTCTTTAAACAGCCTTATACATACTTACTCCGGCTTAAACGCGCTCACTCATGCTTACACGCGCACACTCTGTCTTACTCGGGTTTTCAGGTGTGCACACGTGTGCATGCACACTCAACAAGAAACTTTAGTGTTATCCACGGCATACACCTGCCATTTCTTGCCTTCCCCTAGCCTACCTGTTGACACACCTCTTTCCATGATGTGTAAATGACAGTTGACACATGCCACTCTGCTCCAATGAGCTTCACTTCTTTCATACATATGCCCCTCATGATGTCACCTATCTTCTACTCTGTTACTCCCCTTATCCTACTCCTACACTCCACTGACTGTGCTCATTTGCTATGTAAACTTGCGATTCACTATCCTAACCCTCATTTACATAGGATTGCCTACTAATGCTTGGTTACATCTCTTAGACTGAGCTTCCCCCTTAGCAACCTCTACTCATTGGCCATGTTGTCTTCTGCCTGCCATTCCCTTGCATTGTACATTAACAATTTAAATAAGATCCACATTTGTGGGTTTTAATTTTTAGTATTCTGGGTTTTAGAGCGCAGCCCGTTTGTGTGGTGCTGCATTACTCTTACTCGGACAGGTTTGGGTTTCCTGAATCACAAATCTACCTCATTTGCATGCCTTTTGCTTGCAATTGAGGTAATTTGCATATCCCAGCCCTGTCCGTGTAAGAGCCATTTTAGGAGCTCTCTTGCACACCCCTGCAGGCTGTTCCTGGATCGCTCGTCGGACATGATGGCTGCATGGAGTCTTACTCTACTCTTAGATTCCGTGCAAGCCATCGTGAATCTGGCCCATTGTGTATTTGTCTGTTCATCGGTTTGTTAGATATAATGCCAAATAATAATATAAGTCCAGCGCTTTTGTTATGTGAAAATAGTAAGACAGATGACAGTGAGACTACATAATTTCGTCCTTTATAAAATGTACTCTCCATGGTGAACCACTATGAATACCTCTGCTGTGCCCAAGGTTCAAATAATTTGCCTAACCAACCTAATTCTAAGGGAGCATATCATAATTATGAGATCAATAGTGTATGTAGATTGGGGGAAATTAATATATGTATATATAAGCATGGGAAGGGGAATCTTAATGGAATGCAATTTGGGTACTTTTCCATTAACGGGGTAGCAGTTGTCATCAAATTCTGTTGTTGTGTTTGCCAGTAGTGCCTGCCATTTCTTACTAATTGTGAGCACATCATATTTTTTCAACTATTTTTCACAAGAGTCTGAGATTAGTAATGACTTTTAACAGGGCAGCTGTGTTTTTTGGGGGGTTGGGGATAACAACTACATTAACAAGGCTAGTGTTTTTCCTAAATGTATGCACTTGTATTTGTTAATGCACTTGGGAGATGTTGGAAGGGTGAGATCAAATACTTCTTTTCATGTTTAGTCGCAAGGGGTGAAAAGTGTACATCTGCATCATCAAATGTTAATGTTTCAAGCAGTATAGTGCTGAAAGAAACGTAGCTTTTTTTCACTCATGCTGTTGGGCAGCCTATTGCCCTCGCAGGAATTTGTCCTTTGCAGGGTGGCTTATGGATGTGTCCCCAAATTAGATGTTACCATTTGCCAAACATATACTCCATGAAGCATGACCACTTTTGTTTTGAATTTAGTATTCAGCTGTCTACCTTATCTACTATAACATTCTTTAATAAGTAAACAGTTGCTTATTTAGTTCCTAAAAATGAAATGATTTTTTACTTCACTGATTTGATTTTAGAGCCCTTTGATGTGAAAAGGGTGTTATGACCAACCGAGTATTCAGATGAATACACCTTCCGGCATCATGGAGAGCAAATACTCTGTATTCTGTGATGCACTTGATTGCTTTAATTTATCATTTATTTTTCTGAAATTGTATATTTAATTCACTATCAAAACAGGAATACTTAGTTGTTGGTTATGTACATTTTGAAGATATTTCACAACAGTTTTTGAGAACCTAGTTTTGAAATGTAAGGGAGAAGGCTTTAGGCCTGGTGAAGTTTTATTTATTCAGGTATGTTTGGAATTGTTTTCAGTTACTACATTGTGATAATGTGTTAATGATGAAGATTAATTATTTTATATTGCAATGGTTGCAAGTCAGTGTTATTGGACATTTTGTAGGGTGGCTTCACTATATCAGATGAGCTTTTATCATTTCACTTTGCGGCAACATTTATGTTTGGTGACAGCTGCTGTCCCATTAACAGAAAGGTACCGCAATTTGTTCTTGATGTCTTAGTACGGTAATATCACTGTATTCCTAAAAGTTAGCCATTTGATTACTAAGTTTTATTATAGTTCATGAAAGCTAATTCATGAGCAAAACCATTTACAAACACACTCTCACACAAACACACACACACACACACACACACACACACACACACACACACACACACATGCAAATACATGTATACTTGGATTAGATCCCCCCCATTTTTGAAGAGAGTCAGGAGGGGTTCATGAGTATAGCCATGTGGATTTCATGGTTGAACTCGATGTGATGGAAAGGGGAGGTAAGTGCTGGTTATTGGAACTAAAAAAAAAAAGTATGTTTCTAGGAGCAGAGGTGTAAATCGAACTTAGCAAAACTGCCTGTAAGGCTAGAACATATTTGGAAAAGTAGTCAAGAGACCAAAATGCCTTCAGGGCTAGTAGTAAGAAAAGCTAAAAGAAAAGGCAAGTGTAAGGATGCCTGTATATGAAAATTAAGAAGCTCAGAAAACATAGAGGAGGGAAATGGTCATAGTCAGAGTATACATAAGGACAGAGCCAAACCAAACCAATATGTGTGTGTGTGTGTGTGTGTGTGTGTGTGTGTGTGTGTGTGTGTGTGTGTGTGTGTGTGTGTGTGTGTGTGTGTGTGTGTGTGTGTGTGTGTGTGTACATACACATATACACAAACATACATATCTACATACAATAGTGCAAATGTGTATCTACCAAGTAATATGTACAGGAAGTTCTGTTAAGTGAATTCATGTACACCAACTTATGCTTAGCACTAAATTATTTTAAAGCAATTTCACATGTCTCTGTTAGTAAAGTGAAGGGCTTCGTCAGATCTCCCTAAGCTGACATATGTCAGTGTGGTAGTGCATACTATATATCAGACATGTTATAACATGAATAATTCAATTTGGCATTAAATTAATCCTAAGGTAACACATATAAGTAAAAGAGTTGCAATAGAAGTAAAAGTAATGATATAACAAAGTAAAAAAACAAAAATCTGACCTAAGCTTCATATAAATAATAAAGTGTATTGTTACATATCTAGTCTAAATGAATTGGGTCTATACTGAAAAATATTGTTAAACAATAGGAGGATACTCATTTTATTGCAATGAACAATATGTTATGGTGTAATAAAATGGGCTGGGATTTACATGTAGTACAAGGAGTGTAATTATGCTCAAATATCATTTAAATAGCATCCAAGTTCAAACCTACAATATTGCAAAACCCGACCTTAACAATGCTTCGAAGGGTGATTAATAACTGTTATGCATCTCCTATGCAGTTAACATCATGACTGCTGCTATAGTAGTGCTGAACCAGGGTGTTACTCAACTAATAGTGAAAATAACATCAGCAAAACATGAAATGGGTTAGGTTAAACTATGTTTCTGTCTGTTATCTATATTACATTCACGAAAGACATTACTACATTCTTTGGAACCAGCTGCTTTTGTTACACAGGGAATACATAAAGATTTAGAGCAGCTCCCAACTGTATTATTTGCTTTTAAAGCTGGCAAGCTGGCACACATTTCTTATTTTTTTTTAGATGCTAGCAGTACATGGGGCAGATCTCATACTACAAAGAATTATGATCAGATGTCCAGTTGTAATTAAAACAATATCTGTATGATGTAAATAAACAATGTTAGGTGAGGATACATAGCAATGCCATTATTCCATCATTCTGGAAACTTTTCTTAGATGCTGTAACTACAGAAAATACACAGTGGATGATACAATTAGATCATAGTTTGTGTTAGCTGCCAGTTAATGAGAGAAGAAAAGGTGAATACAATCAGCAAATTTTCTTGTAGATCAAATGAGTTATGTAACATTCAACTGGATTCAGCAGATACTTTCATTCTGCACTTTTACAAAAAAAATGTTTCAGATATTTTCTTTAAAATCATTTTCTGTATTAATGGGAAATCTTTGGATGTTTATTTAGGTTGGCTATATTGGGAAGCCCTGCATCTCTGAAGTCTCTGACTTTTGGAAATTTGAATATATTACCTAAACAGGTTCTGTATTGTGTTTATCAGAGAATGCATGTGTCTAAATCTTATATTAAGATTAAGAGAAAAATACTGCATTCTGTTGATTGTAGGTCACTGGTATTGAAGTTAATAGCATTAAGGTATGAGGTATACCAAACTAAATCAAGTTATAGGCTTAAAAGTGCTTTAAAGAAATCTGTGAATGTTTAATGTTTTTTTTTCTTCATAAGATCTGCACCAAATCTCCATGAGCAGATCACTGAAGATCTAAGTAAACAGTTGGCCATTACCAGTATTTTTGTCATCTGAACATAAAGTATTGCATGTTGATTAATCTATGTATTCTTCTATGTCCTAATTCTTATGCTTTGTCTACAGCTATCTTATGCTTTGAATACATTTTTCCAGTTTTAGAAAAACACGTATTCATTCATTCATTCATTCATTCATTCATTCATTCACTAGTACTAATTTTGTTCTATTCCTGGTCAAGGTAGTTGATGCCTGTTTGGCAAGCAGCTGGTACTAGACAGAGAACCCAACCTGAATGGTTTGCCTGTATGGAGCATGATGCAAATATAAGGCCCAATTCTAAAAGACTTGTTCTCAGTATAAGAGACCACTTACACTAAGATCAGGCTGAGAACAGGTCTTTTAACATTTTGACCCCTGTGGCAGCCTGTTTACAGATAGGCCATACACTGCAGTAAGACACCTATACTGAGATCAGGCATTTTGGAATCAGGGAATATTTACACTGAGAGAAACTCTTTTGGATTCTGGCCTATACACTTGTTCACTAACTGCATGCATATTTACAGATAAAATAATTACCTGCTCACACAATGGGAATTATATTCAATAATGGTAACTGTTATACAGAGGAGTTGTGGTATTGTATGAGGAAGTCTGGAGTGCCATAAAAGTATGTAAGAGTGGTACAGGATATGTACGAGGGTAGTGTGACAGCGGTGAGGTCTGTGGTGGGAGTGATGGATGCGTTTAAGGTGGAGGTGGGGTTACATCAAGGATCAGCTCTGAGCCCTTTCTTATTTGTAGTGGTGATGGACAGGTTGACAGCCGAGATCAGACAGGAGTCCCCGTGGACTATGATGTTTGCAGATGACATTGTGATCTGTAGTGAGAGTAGGGAACAGGTGGAGGAGACCCTGGAGAGATGGAGATATGCTCTAAAGAGCAGAGGAATGAAGGTCAGCAGGACTAAGACAAAATATATGTGTTTGAATGAGAGGGAGGATAGAGGAATGGTGAGGATGCAAGGAGTAGAGGTGGAGAAGGTGGGTGAGTTTAAATACTTGGGGTCAGTAGTTCAGCGTAACGGTGAGTATGGAAGAGAGGTGAAGAAGAGAGTACAGGCAGGATGGAGTGGGTGGAGAAGAGTGTCAGGAGTGATTTGTGACAGATGAGTACCTGTAAGAGTGAAAGGGAAGGTCTACAAGAGGGTAGTAGGACCAGCTATGTTGTATGGGTTGGAAACAGTGACACTGACAAAAAGGCAGGAGTTTGAGCTGGATGTGGTGAGGGTGGACAGGATTAGGAATATGTATATTAGAAGGTCAGCCCAGGTTGGAAGGTTTGGCGACAAAGCCAGAGAGGCACAATTACATTGGTTTGGACATGTGCTGAGGAGGGATGCTGAGTATATTGGGAAAAAGATGCTAAGGATGAAGCTACCAGGTAACAGGAAAAGAGGAAGGCCTAAGATAAGGTTTATGGATGTGGTGAGAGAGGACATGCAGGTGGTTGATGTGACAGAGCAAGACGCAGAGGACAGGAAGAAATGGAAACAGGTGATCTGCTGTGGCAACCCCTAACGGGAACAGCTGAAAGAAGATGATGATGAATGGTAACTGTTATAAGATAGGCAAAATAACAAAATTACTATTCAGGAGTATATTGCTTAAATCTTCTGCAAGATATATTAGCCATTAGAGAAAACTGATTAATACAAATGTTTCATTCTTCTGCAAAATCAACAAAATCATTTGGAGGGACAGGTATAATTCGCAGGTAACCTAGTACTTACCTATGTACCTATACAATGGTACAAGCAAGCAAAATCTGAGGGTAATGCTACTCAATGCTAGAAGTCTAAACATCAAAATGCACTCACTCGAGGTACTCCTTAAAATGAAGAACATCGACATCTGTGCAGTGACAGAGACCTGGTTCAAGGCTCCAGAGAGCACCCCTGCATTACCAGGCTATAATTCATACCACACCTTTCAGCCACCTAACCTGGACTGAAACACTAAAGGAAGAGGCGTGCCCATATTCATTAAAGATATCCACACCTCCAGTCTAGTTGCTCAGCATAATGCATACAAGATTATCCAAGTGCAACTAAATCTGGGCAAGACCACAATCCAAATTGTAACTTGCTACAGATCCCCTACCATGCCTCAGCATTCCCACTCCTCATTTCTTTAATACACTGGAAAATATTAGGGTACAACCTAACACCCTAATGATGGGCGATTTCAACTAACCCACCATTAACTGGGAAAACTACTCATATATCAACTCATTTGCTCAACATTTTCTGGAATTCATAAATTCCAACACCTTCGATCAACTTAGCCACACCCCCACCAGGGGCAGCAATATCTTAGACCTGGTCATTACCAACATGGGCACACCAGAGGTCAGCTCCTTGTTGTTTAGATTCGACCACAAGCTAATCACCCTAGACGTCCACATCCCGCCCCCACCCCCATTAGGGAAACCACTGAAAAAAATTTCTCCAAAGCCAAATTCATGCTTCTAAGACAGAAGTGGCAAACTTCACGACACCCATGCAGACAGATAATAGAGGTACGACTGCTGAATCCTACAAAATGCACTTTATAAGCACTTATATGAGTGCATGGATCATGCAATCCCTAACAGAACCAAGATGATATCCTCCAAAAAAAGGAAGCCAATCTGGTGGTCCCCTGCCATAAACAAACTCTACAACAAAAGAAAGAATCTGTTGTAAAAAAAAAGAGTAAAATCCCATGATTGGAGGAACTCTCTGGTCAACCTTAGTAAGACGTTGAGATCCCTCATAAAATTTTCAAAAGCTAGTTACGAAAACAAAAATGCCACTGATTCTAAAGACATCCACAAAGCATTCTATAGCTATGTCAAGAATTTCAATGGCAACACTCAGATCTGCTCTGAGTTACAGCACAATGGGACTAAATATACAGAACCAACTGATAGGTTCATAGGTTCATAGGTTCATACTAGGCTATCTGCCCTAGGGCATTTATAAGCCTAGCCAGAGTATGTTTGGCTTTCACCACCCATTTTAAATTAATTTTGCTATGCTCTTTTTCAAGGTTAGTATACTGTGCCTCTGTCTAACAGTGACACAGAAGTGATTCCCGGGGTAAACCTACGATCTCCCATCCACTCATCAAGATTCCTCTTGAAGAGAGTCAATGAGGGACTCTGCCTAACCTGGACTGGGATTTTATTCCAGAGTGAAGGGAGCCTCTGGGTTATGAATCTGTCCCTCCAGCATGTCCTATTTATTTCAGTGCTGAGGTTCAAGTCTCTCGAGTGCGTAGCTCAATGGGATTTGGATTTTTTGAGGTGCAGCATGTCCCTTAATTCCGGGTTGGACATGGCTTTATACATCAGGCACAGATTGCCTCTGAGCAGGCGGTATGCCACTGAGTAGAGCTGGAGTTTCTTTAACCGGGCAGCATATGGCATCTGTTTGAGCCCTTTGATCCTCTTGGTGAGGTACTTTTGGGGTCTTTCCAGTTGTTGCAGGGGTCTGGTAAGGTACATCCCAAAAGGGGCATTGTACTCGTTTATGGGCCTGATGAGGGATGAGTAAAGAGGCACGATGTCCTCCCCTGATTTAGATGTGAATCCCTTCATGATTAGGTGGGCTATATAAAATGTTTTTCTAACCACTTTGGCCACGTGGTTGTCAAATGAGAAATTGCTATCAACTTGGGTCCCCAGGTCGTTAATTACTTCTTCTGTACTTAATGGATTTCCACCTATGTGGTAATTTGTGGGCACTTTGTTTTTGCCAAAGGGGATGACTATACACTTTTTGGCGTTTAGCTTGAGGCCATGGCTCTGGCACCAGTTGTCTGTTTCTATGAGGCCCTTTTGGAGGATGCTTGTGTCGGCTGGAGAGTCAATTATGGCACCCAGTTTGCAGTCATCTGCGAACTTGGTCAGCCACAGTCCTTCCGTGTTGGCCTGTACCTCCGAGAAATATATACCGAAAAAGAGAGGTCCCAGGACTGAGCCTTGTGGGATGCCACTTGTAACTGGTTTGGAGTCTGACATGGCTCTAGCAATTCTAACCATATGGGTTCTGTCCTTGAGCCAGTTTGCAACCCATCTAGTGACATAGGGATTTATATTTAAGCTGGTGAGCTTATCTATAATGCCCGAGTGGGGTATTGTATCGAAGGCTTTTACGAGGTCCAGCTAGGCTGTGTGAACCACCTTCCCCTTGTCAATGGCCTTGGTGACTGCTTCAAAGAAGTCAACCAGGTTTAAGAGACAGGATCTGCCCTTAACAAAGCCGAACTGGGTAGGATCCAGTGTCTGTAGGTCCCCAATATCTTTATTAATGAGGTCCATGATGATCCTTTCCATAGCGTTGCAGACCAAGCTAGTCAAGCTTATGGGGCGATAGTTTCCAGGGTCCATTGAGGCACCACCTTTGTGGAGAGGGACCACTGTTGCTGTACGCCACTCTTTGGGTACATATCCTGTAGTAAGACTGAGATTGAACAGTAGTTTTATGTTTGAGTTTAGCTCTTCTTGGAGTTCATGTAGGACGCAGCCCAGGACACCGTCTGGTCCCATTGATGCTGTGTTTTTTTTTTTTTGGAGAGGGCGGCTCTTACCTGATCATCTGAGATGTTAGGGGGGAAGCACTCTGCTGGGATAGATATTTACCCTTTTGGTGGAGGGGGTGGGGAGTTTGTGCTGAACCTGTCAGCTAGGATGTTGGCAATGTCTGTGGGTTTGTTGTATTTTTTGTCATTTTGGACTAATTCTGAACATATCTGGGAATTCCCACCCAGGTTCCTAACATAACTAAAGAAAGCCTTTTTTTTTTTTTTTGATATTGCCAGCATCCTGGCAGATAGGTTCAGTGCTAACTTTACCCCCCCTCTTACCCCCTAAAGGGCCCATCTCTATACCAGAAGAATGCAACACTCCTGTAATCTTGGCTGCACAGGTAAAAAACACACTCTCCAAAGCCAAGAGCACAGCATCCATGGGACCTGACAACATCCCAGGCTGTGTTCTGCATGAACTACAGAATGAACTGGCACCCCACCTAAGTACCATGTTCAATAATAGTCTTATCTCAGGCTTTGTGCCCACTGAATGGCACACAGTGACAGTCATCCCACACCACAAAAGGGGAGTCAAAACAGACCTCTGGAACTACTGCCCAATTAGCTTGATGAGCCTGGTCTGAAAGGCTATGGAACATATCATCATGGAACTTATAAACAATGACATTGGTAATCTTCAAACTCTGGGCCCCACCCAGTTCAGGTTTGTAAAAGCAGATCATGCCTCCTAAACCTGATAGACTTCTTTGAAATGGTTGCCAAAGCCGTAGATGAGGATAAGGTGGTTCACACAGCCTATCTAGATCTCGCCAAGGCATTTGACACCATCCCCTACTCAGGAACTATAGATCAGCTCACTAAACTAGGTATAAATCCCTATGTCACAAGATGGGTTGCCTACTGGCTCACTGACAGAGCCCACACTGTGAAAGTAGCAGACTCCAAATCCGACTTAAGACCAGTGGCAAGTGGAGAACCATAGGGTTCAGTCCTGGGTCCTCGACTGTTTGGTATCTACTTCTCTGAAGTCAGGCTAACACAGAAGGTCTTTGGCTAATGAAGTTCACAGATGACTGCAAACTAGGAGCCATAATCAAAACTCCTTATGATGTGGGCATCCTACAAAAGGGCCTCACTAAGACAGATGCCTGGTGTTAAAGCCATGGCCTCAAGCTCAATGCCAAAAAGTGCATTGTCATCCCTTTAGGTAAAAACTCTGCACCCATGAATTACCACATAGGCGGTAGTCTACTTAACACCGAAAGTGTGATAAGAGACCTTGGGACACAGGTAGACAGTAGTCTCTACTTTGATAATCACATCGCCACAGAACTCAGGAAATCCTACTACATGGCACACCTTATCACAAAAGGTTTCTCATCCAGGGAAAAAGAGGTCATTGTTCTCCTCTACTCATCACTCATTAGACCCATTATAGAATACAGTGTCCCTTTTGGTATGTACCTCACAAGACATCTACAACAACTGGAAAGGCAACAGAAATACCTTACAAAGAGGATTACTGGCCTCAAACAGATGCCCTATGCAGACTGTCTCAAAAAACTCCAGCTGTACTAAGTCGCATATCACCTACTCAGAGGCGATCTCTGTCTAACATACAAAGCTATGTCAAACCCAGAGCTGTTGGACATGCTCCACGTAAAGAAATCCAAATCCCTCTGAGCTTCATATTCTAGGGACCTAAACTTTGTCACAACAATAAACAGAACATGCTGGAGGGATATATTCCGGTCCCAGAGACTTTCCATACTCTGGAACAAACTACCTATCTATATCAAACAAAGCTCCTCATTAGCACTCTTCAATATAAATCTTGATGTTTGGATGGGAGATAGGAAATTCACCCCAGGGATCACTTCTGTGGCTCTGCTCGACAGGGGCACAGGAAAATAATTTTCTATGGTGGCAAAAGCCAAGGTACCTTTTTGGCTAGGCTTATATAGGCCCTAGGGCCAATAGCCTAGTACCTACCTATGAACCTATGATCCTATAACAGCCTCAATAAAGCACATTTTTAAAGACTGATTCTGGCATTATAAATTCAGTGCTGTTCCTTTGGATATTTAGGGTCTTTTTCACTGAATAAAAAATGTTAAAAATAATGGATTGTCAGCCAGACAGTTATAATGTTAACACTGAATATCGAAGTTACAAATATTCTGAATGTCCAAACATATAACAAGTTCTAATTGTGAAAACATTCCCAGTGATTCATTACCAGTGTGACTGCATTGCAGTCAGGCAAAGATTATTTATCTTCTTAGCATGACGACCAGCATTGTTAATCTTATATGCATGTATCCAAGCCAGTTACTGCAATCAGGACCCCCCACCTGCAGCCACAGCACAGGCTTACAGCCACATTGTGGTATGCCATCTCATGGCCGAATCTTAATACAGGAAGTAAACAAGTTAATGCGCACAAAAAAAAAAGTTAGCCAAACAGATTGCACATGCACAGTTGCTTAGCGATCATGTTCTCAATATCAGCAGATAAATACAGAGAAATATATGAGCAACATAAATGCAAACAACACAGACATTGAGCTGGAGTGAGTGAAGGTAACTAACAGAAACAAAAAGTGGGTGCACATTATCGTGCAATCAGAGTTATTTAACAAAGCAGTACATGGAAAAAAAGCATTACATGGAAAGGTACAGTAAATAAGTTTGCAAAACAATATGACCATTTGTCCAGGTCCCCTTCAGTAAACACACTTTACACCAAATGACATTTGATGACCATTATTAAAATTCCATGCATATAACTTTATTGACCAACTAGTATTTTCATTAATCATGGCATAGCCATCCATATAACAGTTAACTTAGGGCAGCATGACCCCAGTTACCCTGATCACTTAAGCAGCATCCTTACCTCTGCTCACTTACTTTTACTTATCAAGCAGCATCAAACCGCTCACTTGGATTTCCTAACATCCATAGAACAGCTAACTTAGGGCAGCATGACTCCACTCACCCTAACCAAGTAAGCAGCACCCTTACCTCCACTTGCTTACTTTTACTTATCAAGAAGTGTCGAACCGCTCACTTGAATTTCCCAGCTCATTGGAATAACCATCCAACCAAATAAGCAGCATCCTCATCTCTGCTTGCTTACTTATACTTGTCAAGCAGCATCCATATGCTCATTTGCATTTCCTAACTCATTGAAATGAACCTCCAACACCAGAGAGGGAACAGAAGAGGGACAAGCCTGGCCCTCTTCTCCACCTCCAAATTATACAACACCATCCCCGATGCTCCAAACAGGGAGGGAGGGAGGGTGGGTAGCAAGTTCATGCCAAAATGTGATACCTTACCAAGCTACACTCTTCCAAACTTCTTAAGCCCCTACCTACACTTACCTCCCTTCCTCCTAATCATATTACTTTCCTATTTAACCCTCTACTACCCTCCCCCAACTAGCTTCCTCCCTTTGGTCTTCTAAAACCCATTACTATTTCAATCTAAAGCCCCGTCTGAAGAAGTCCCTGGATGAATTGGTCCATTACCAAACCTCATTTGTCCAGGTGCCCTTCAATAAACACACCTCACACCGAATAACATTTGACAACCTTTATTAAAATTCCATACACATAACTTTATTGACCAACTAATATTTTCATTAATCAAAGTATAAACATCCATATAACAGCTAAGTTAGGCCAGCTTGACCCCACTCACCCTGACCATGCAAGCAGCATGCTTACCTCTGCTCACTTACTTTTACTTATCAAGCAGCATCCAACCACTCACTTGCATTTCCCAACTCAATGAAATAAACATCCAACCAAATAAGCAGTGTCCTCACCTCTGCTTGCTTACTTATACTTGTCAAGCAGCATCCAACTGCTCACCTGCATTTCCCAACTCATTGAAATGAACCTCCAACACCAGAGGGGGAACAGAAGAGGGGGATGCCTGGCCATCTTCTCTACCCACCAGCCTGACCAGGCCGTTCCCCCTCCTTCATTCAAAAACTACCAAAAAACTCTCCAAAACAACCTAACCATACCTAAAAGTTGACCACTGTCATTTGGTGTATGCCATACCCTCTGAACCAACTGGAACCCTGTCAACCTCCCAAAGGCCATCACCAAAAATAACCAGTTGTTTAAATAGCTGACTTACTTGATGAGCCCTCCTGCAAAGTCAAACCCACAGTAGATTAGCCATACTCTTTCTTTGAAATAACCTCTAAAATCATTCATAATCTGTTCTCCTTCCTACTGTAACTCTAGAATTATTCCCACATCACAAACCTACAAATGTACCACAAGGACTGTAAAGGATTGCAATGCCACCTGCAACCATGCAAGCCCAATTGTGTGCTGCCCGGCCCAACTGCTGCCCCAATAGATACAAGAATAGCCAATAATTTTATTTTAAATGTGAATTCTCCCTCAGTAAATACAATGGCCCACCAATGCACCCCAAAATGAGTGAAAATCCTCTCTCCAAAACCAACACCCAGTAGCTGTACATATTATGTATATAAACTCCTTGCACTTTCAAAATTAATCCCTTTAAAGTCTTGGCCAACATAACATTACCCCCAAAATGACATTTCCATCTGAGTCTTGATAGCTGCTCAACAATGTAACCTAAGTTTCCAAAATATAAAACTCCCTTACATACCTTCCATTTCTTAGCCCAAGAAATCTGGAGAAGAAAAAAAAATGTAAACAAAAGTGGGACAAAGCCCAAAATTGGAACAATTTCAAGTATTGCTGTTGCAAACTTAGAAAGATACAACAGGCTTGTGGTAGCATGAAATTTACTGAAGGGAATTCTCTAACTCCAAGCTTTAATAATTTAACACTAATTGCCCGACAACCACAAGTTTATGACAAATGGACTAAAACATAAGGCCAAAATGTAGACATTCTGGGAAAACCATACAGCAGAAGTATGTCCCTTTACCCGAGTTCCCCAAGGCTAGTTCCTGAAAACTCACCTATGATGCACAGCAATGAAGTACTCTGGCAACAACTCATACCTGAAAAGTTAACACTACCACAATACTATACTCATGATTAAAGTGCTGCCTGCTTTGTAACCCCTTAAATACCTGCATAACTGTAACCACCCCCCCCGCCAAAATTCACTACTTCCTAATGGCAATCCTAGCTAAAATCCTAGCCACAGCACTCAAACCTAACCTTAACCACCCCCAACTTGCTCCTTCTTAATGACAGTCCTAGCTAGTACCCTCGCAAAGCTGAACATCCTTCATCCATTGCTTGCCCCTGACCTTTCCCTCGTACCTTTCATCCCTTATGAAATGTTCCTTATGCTACTCTCTCTAAAACCTTAACCTGACATGTGACATTACCAGTGCCTACTTGAGGGACAGAAGATACTACACCATAGGAATAAACTCCATCTTCCTGTCAGACAGAACTGAATTGAACTTGGCTGGCTTGTAAGAGTCCTAGAGGTGTTAGCTTAATACCTTCCTATGCTCCTATGATTGTTGTGACTCAACTCCACCCTTGGGAACCCCACACTCTACCCTAAACAATCCCCAACAGTATTTTACCCTGCCCCTAACCTACCTTTACTTCACTTGCCCCCACAGTACCCAAAATGCAGTAACCCAATATGCCTTACTGACCCAAATAGGTAGGATTACCTGTGACCTCATTGTGCTCCACTCCAGCCACCAGATCATCCACCCCAGCAGAATCCATTACCTTGCAACTCCCCTCAGGCAACTGACCATTGCTCACTCTGTGCACTGCCCTTTGTGACCTTATTATACACCATTCTGGCAACCAGGACATCCACTGCCACAGCCTCCATCACCTTTCGGGCCTCCTTCATTCTGGCCATCTACCGATGTCCACTCTGCACCTCCTCACCTTTCAAATCCACTTCCGTCAGGGGACTGACCATTGCTCACTCAGTGTTCCCCCATCTATGATCTCCTTGTGCACCATCCATGTGATGGGAACATCCATTGAAACACCTCCATCACTTTTCTAGTCCCCTTCCTTCCAGCCACCAACTAATGCCTACTCAAATGTTGTACCTCCGCAATCTGCAAAATAAAACATATTAAGCACCTTGCCTTTACAAAATTGAAGAAAGATAAACCTCAAACCCTATACCTTGTGTCTATGTGGCAAACATCCTATCACTATGATCTCCCCCTTTAATGTCTACATTAAGTTATCTGCCAGATATGAGAACCCCATGGTTTAAAAAAGGGCATAAATAATGAGCTAAAATCAATCTCTTCTACCACCTAATACACACATCACACCAACTGAGAATGCTTTACTAAAGAAGGAGGAAATGTTTGACTCTACCCCAGCTATATGTATGGACTTTCTACACGCATAAGAGCTGTTGAGTTTGCATGAAAACTACATTACCTAGCTGAGCACCTACAATCCTCAAATCCCATAGCAGTCTATATTTATACTCAGTGATGCATTTCAGTTTTGACAGTAATGTTTCTAAAAGCATCCTCATAATAAAGATCAGAAATTTCTTTGCTTAGTCCTGTTTAGGTCTGCAAATGATTACAGTGATCAAATCTTAAACTAGGCAGTATTTATAGTTGTCTACTATACTCTTATTCAATCAAATGCAAACAAGTACAGCTACAAAAAGGTTAGACACTTCAGTGGCCAAATCTGTGGCTATAATATTCAAACATACACTACTTGCCAGTGACATTTAACTTATTAGTGGTTATGGCTATGTTGTAGTTACTTCTAACAAGGAAACTCACTGAGGAAAAAGTCCCCATTCTGTCTTCCTGAGATAATATACTCATTTCATGCTCAAGATAGGCAGGACCTTCTCTCCTTGCTTCATATACCTGGGCCTCTTGCAAATGGTGTGCACTTATATTTCCAAGTGATGACAACAAGATTAAACTGTTCAAATCCACCAGACAGAAATTCTCACTGCAAGAAGTAAAGCCATGCTTCAGGAATTAGAAGCAGATGGCTGAAACCCATGCTGTATACAAGAACTGATAATTCAACCCAAATAAGCATCAGTGGAGAATATCTATAAAAGAAGAGAGTGTCAAACAGGGTGGATCTAACTGGCTAATGCTTGTAAGTATATACTTGATTCTACCAAAAAATTAGTACACTTTTTGACTACGGAAGACATCACCTTTGAACCTAATATAAGTTCACAGGTTAATACTTGGCTATGAGTCTGCAGACAATTACAATATTAATTAATAATCAGAGGTCAGACTCAAACCCTGTAATATTCATCTGTGAAGTAAGGACCTTAACCATTATGCTAAACCCTCCCCTCCTAATACTAGACTATTAGTCTGCTGACTATTACAAGTTGTGCCAATAATCAGAGGTTGGACTCAAACCCTGCATCTTGTATTTGTGAGTTTAAGACATTACCTATTATGCCAATCTCACCCCTTTATGACTGATGTTAGTGCCATTATTACCGTAGATTAGATTTCATTTGAAATTAATTTTGACTGAAACAAACTGTTAACATTTACATTCCCTTAGACTCTGTGTCCTAATTAATTTGAATAATATTTGTCCCGGTCATAGCTCTTAACCAATCAGGGACAATTATCAACAGCAGGGATACTTTTAAACTATTAGTTCTATGAACTTGAGACATTAACAGAACAAGAGAATGTGAATTATTAAACAGTTTCTGAAGTAAAAGAAGTCTATAACTCTAATTATTTTCACTATTTAGAAAGTATAATTTACTAGGATTTCTTCAAAAGTCACCAATTTTGGGAGGGATTAAGAGGGGCAGGGCTAAAATTTCAGTCAAAATCGGGGACATCCCTGAAAATCAAGGACAGTTGAGATTTATGGCCTGGTCTCCTTCAGATGTTAAGGCTGCACACCGCATGCACTACTGACAGGAATTATTCACAGGAGACACAGAACCTGCAAAACCTATCCAGTCTCTCAACGTTTCCCCAGCAAACCACTGCTTTGGCAAAGCTCCAATCCCCACTGAAATCACCACCATCGAGTGCTCCCCCAAGTCTATGTATTTTGGTTTTCATCTACAGAGGGAGAGCTGGAATGTGTTTTTTTTTTCCTTTCCCATGTTGTTAGCACTTTCTGTCCACATGCACGTCCATAGGCTTAATATAGTTACATTAGTTACATTAGTGAGTGAGGGACAGAGACATCTTGCCACCCCTTTATCTTTCATGTCATCAGCAATGGATTGATCCATGCTAGTAGATGCAGTTTAGCCATACAGTATCATCATGGACCAATTGAACACATGATAACTGGCCACAGAAAGCCAGGTACGATTTTAGATCAATATTTAACGAACTCTTCATAGAGATTTAGTAAAGCTATAGTTAGAAATCCATATGTATTTAAAGCTATTACTGTTACTGTTTTATTTTACCTTTGACATTTAAGCTGTAAACTGTAATAATTTCTCGTTCGACACATGCATGAAAACATTATATAACAGTCCAAAAAGTTTTTTGTATAGGCTTTTCTACTGTGTTAGTGATGCAGTCAAGAGAGTAGCATCTGGAATAGGAACCAAGATTAGAGTTGAGCCAAGTAAGTAGAAATCAACATTATTAATTGTAAATTATGCAATGAAAATAATTTGGAAGTGCAGATTATTAACCACTTAGCCTTTGGAAGTATAAAGTGAAGATGTGTCAAATCATATCAATTAAAACAACATCACCACGGCAAACCCTCCTTGACCACACCCACATACCCTGTTGCAAACATGAAGTGAAACTTAAAAATAGAAAATTATGATGCTATCTTTATTCTGACTTATAGTTTTCTAGAATGTATAGTGTTCTACTGTGTTATACAAAATGAAATGAAAATAAAAGGATACAGTAACGTAAAACATAAAATATTTCAGTTTTTATAAATGTCTGAATACTGTGACAACCTGAGAACAACTGTCATACAGAAAGTGGCATGCCAGTGGCCTTCTAAGCTTGGTAGACATGGGTTCGCCACTAAATAAATGTAGAAGTCTTTATTTTTCATGCTTCTGTGACAACAGCCTATTTATCTTTTTGATAACCGCAATTACAAGCCAACACTCAAACGTGCATACAGACACAGCAAGCCAAAAGCAAGAAGCAATAAAACAATGTAGGTTTGCCCCAGTCCACTTCACACAAAATCGGGGCAGTTGAGAGGAATGCTTTCAATGCAATTTATGCAGCCAAAAGTACAGCCAAGCTTCAGTGCTCAGTGGCACCACACAGCACCTGTGCCAAGGCAACCACACTTTACTTCTCTCTGAGCCTGTGGGGGGAAAAAAAAACATTTGCGGCTTGGCTGTGTAAATTATATTAGTGAATGACTGCCTTAGACACCACCACCAATGATTCACAAATGTAGCCAAAACTGATATGGCACTGTGAATATTCAGAGATACCGCAACTCTTTAGCCTTCTCATTCATATTATTGCCAGAAGATAGAAACCCATTTTACACAGCATACAGGGAAATGATCATCACTCATTTACAGAAGCCATGACCAACCTTTCAGAAAAGAGGTCACCACCAGAAAATCTCATACATCTCAGGGAGACTTTTTAATAGCTTTTCATCTTCCTATTTGATGATCAACACTATACCGTATAAAGATAAGCAGACATGTCATTGATAAATTATTTAACTGTCATGTTTCTCACACTTGCTACTTTTCACTCGAGCATTAGTATGCATAATGCTTAACAGGTTTTTGAATGTTTGGAAAAAAACATTGCTACAAACACATTTTAGTAAGTATATGCTATGCTTAATTAACTCTAAGTGGGATAAAGTCTGCGGATCCACCAATAAGTGCCACACGTCCAGTGTAATATAAGCTGATTTATTGTACCAAAAAGAACAAAGCATAAACCTGCTCAATGCGCTACAATGTGAATTGTGATAAAACAAAAACAAAAAACTGTAAAGAAGGTACTACATTCCTTGAAAATCAGTTAAGCGCTTTCACCCATGACATCCGGGCTTCATCAGAACTGATCGCCTAATTAACTCTAAGTGCACAGTTTAATGAAGCAGGTTTGTACTGCTTCTCTATGAACTAAACAAGATGTATCCTTTTGTAAATTTACAGATATTGCCATTCCCACCCACGGTAATAGCCAGTTAACCAAATTAGTGAATTACTGAGTAAGGAAAAGAAAGTAATGAAGAAAATGGATAATGGACCATACATTAAATGGTAAAAAACTCTTGTAATCCAATGTACTGAACCCATTCACCTCATCAATTACCAATGACAACTTACTCATTTTCAAATTAAAGTTAGCCCCAAATTTATATAATATAGCATTTATCCCCATAACCTTGGCAATAACTGTATCAACTAAGAATCTCAATGTAGGTAAATCACCAGGAGGAAGGGGAAAAAAAAAGGCTATCCCACCCGTACACCTCCATACTCACCTCTTCAGTCATATGTCATACTACTATTACGCATGGCCTACCTGACCACCAAAGCTCTTAATGGTCATCTTGGATGTAATTCTGCTCTCTAGCAAGTTCACACCAAAATGTGATACCTCACCCCGTTACACTCTCGCAAACTTATTAAGCCCCTCCCTACACTTACTTCACTTCCTCCTAATCATCTGGTTTTCCTATTTAACTCTCCTCCTCCCCCAGCTAGCTTCCTTTCTTTACCCATCTAAAACCCATTACTATTTCAATCTAAATTCCTCTCTGAAGAAATTGTTCTGTTACCAAATCTCATTTTAAGGCACTTTGAAATATACACTGAAGGTTTGGGATAAAAAAGTAACACAGTAATGTGTTACAACAACAACCGTCATACCTAACAACAGTAGGGAGTGTTGACAATATATGTATTCTTTACCATGAAGATAACTAAAATGAAAAAAAAAAAATTGTCTCAAGTTGGTCAGTGTAGTAATTCAGTCCATGAACCAGTATATCCACATGGATATTGAATCCGTGCAAGACTCACAGTTCAGCCACACACCTTTTGGCCCATTCACCATGTCTGAAAGATGTACAAGACATAATTGCAATTTATTTATTTATTTATTTATTTATTTAATGTGCTTGTTTGTGTGGTGCGGTGCATGGCTTAGCTATGGTTAGTTTTTTGCAAATATGCATCAGATATCTGCTAGACATATAAACAGAACCCGGATACATTAAATGTTAATAATATTTATTATTTTTTTTTTTCATCTGCTTGTTTGCATGATTTGGCACGTTGCTTTGATAGGTATAATGAGGCATACTTAAGCACTAGACATCTGCTAGACACAAGTAGTAGTAGGGGTAGAGAACTCAGGCCCTTGTTTCTTAGGTACAGAGTTTGAGCCTGAGTGACACTAACCACCAGATATCTCTAACTGGGCATTTAAATTATACACAGGAATTGATGCCAACAGAGTTTAGAGTAATTTAGAAGAAAACTTATTTATGGCAGTAGAACAAAAGGATAATAAAAGAAAGTTACATTAAACAAAGGATCATTTGTTGTTAAACAAAGTCATAGTGGAGAACTGTAAAAAGGGGAAGGATCTAAGTATGGCATGGATTGACTACAAAAAAGCATTTGATTGTATCCCGCATTCATGGATAAAAGAGTGCTTAAAAAAGTATAAGACACACCCTACAATAGCTGGCTACATTACAGTGACCGTGAAACAGTGGCAGACCTCTTTGCAATTAAGCCATGATAAAGGACAAATTATTATTCCAGGGAAAAAATCCAAAGGGGGATATTCCAGGGTGACTCTGTCACTGCTGCTCTTCTGTCTTGCCCTTAACTCATTAAGCTGTCTGCTTAACAGATTAGACCATGGCTATAATTTGGCTCCCAGAAAACAACAGAATATAAAGACTTCTCATCTTCTCTTTGTCATTGATTTAAAACTGTATAGCTCATCAGATGAGGAACTGAAAGTACAACTGCAAGCTGTCAAAACTTTTTCAGATGATATAAGAATGTCATCTGATCTTGATAAATGTGCACAAGCAACCTCTAAAGCAGGAAAACTGCAGCACCAGGAACACATCAGTTTGGGACAAGAATGTGATATAAAAGAACTTGAGCAAGAGGGAGTATATAAATATTTGGGAATTGATGAAGGATCAACAATAAATCATGAGCAAATGTGAATAAAACTTAGTAAAGAATACTTTAGTAGACAAATTAATCCTGAAAACAGCATTGGCATATAGGAACAAAATCAAAGCTAGAAACCAATATGCTCTTCCTCTCCTAGCTTACAGTTTTGGAGTGACTAAATGGCCCCAAAATGTGTTGGATGGTTTAGACAGGTAAACAAGAAGGATGCTTCATGCTCATCAAATGATTTATAAAAAATCAGTGCATACCAAGATTATATATTTCTCATTCCGAAGGAGGGATGGGCCTCCTTGAAACTGATTACAAGTGTAGATCTGCAATCATGGGACTCCACACATATATGCTGACCTCACAAGTTCCAAACGTAGTGAAAGTTTTGAAATATGAGGAGAATAAATATAAGATGATTTCTCTGTTTAATCTAGCCAAAGCATATCGGCATCAATTAGGAATGGAAATCAAACCAGAAGTAGATAAAAATCATGCAGTAACTGAATGTGCTAAAAAAACAAAAGAAAGAACATAAGGTGATGGATCAGATGAGAAGATAAAAAATGTGGTAAATGTATAAATATAGTTGCAAGTATAGAAAACATCTGGAGGAACCTCATGCTGATCAGGAATGAATGTAGGAATGGTTAAGGAGAGGCAAAGTCAAGCCAGGAGATTAAAGGTTAATATTGGTGGCCCAAGATAGTGAGCTACGTACATGCTGGTTTACAAACTCCATTGAACATACCAGAGAAACAAACAAATGTAGGTTTTGTAAAACCAAATTGGAAGCAGTCACATATCTCATTACTGGATGAGACACACTAATGCAGAAGGACTATATACTGAAAGGCATAATAATGTGGTAAGACTGTTGCACTGGGGATTGTGCAAACATTATGGTTTTGAAGGGGTTGAAAAACACTGGAAACATGAGCCACAACGCATCACAGAAAATTATGAAGTTTACATCACATGTGATCATCCATTACCAACAGTTCAAAAGATAGACGCTAGAAAACTGGATATAGTGGTCCATGAAAAGAAGACAAAAGTAGCATTGATCACTGAAATCTCCACACCCAGTAGCTACAGTGTCTTGTGTATGGAGAGACACAAAATCATAAAATATCAGGATCTGCAGGCAAAAATGATAGCAATGTGGAAGAAAGATACTCAGACAGTTCCAATAGTAGTAGGAGCAATGGGTCTTATAAAAAAGAATCTACAATCATATTTAAGTATGTTAGCAATAAATGAAAGCCCATATGAATTGCAAAAGGAGTCATAATTGGGTACATTGCGGGTGCTGCAAAGAGCAATTCTAGCTGACATCAAAGATTGAAACAATACTAATTTCATGAACTTTAATTGTACTTTGACTTAGGAATGGGGTCCATTCCCATCATGGTATTAGAGACCCAAACGATTTGGTGATTTTAAAGAAGACATTTTACACACACACACACACACACACACACACACACACACACACACACACACACACACACACACACACACACACACACACACACACACACACACACTAAAGCCCTCTTGCAGCAACCACACGTGCAATCCTTGTGAATCAACAGTTACTTAAACAGGCACCAATTAACAGGTAAAGATCTGGACAGTTGAAAGAAGTGTGAGTGATAACTAACATAAATCTTACTGAAAGTCTATCCAGCCTAAGAAAGTTAAGGCAAGCACTTTTTAATTTTCCATTCAAATATTTAGAAGTAGAATTAGTATTGTGTTTTGAGCCAAGCCACATCAGTGAGGGTGTTGGCTTACACTGTGAGAGGATGCTGTTAATATACACACCGCTAACACTGGCAGCAGTGGGAACTGATGCTGCCGAAAATCATTTCATATTTACACAATAGCAGCATAGCAAGGAAAATAAAGCAGCACACTTCATCAGCTGGTAGCACTAGTGGATAGAAAGAACCTTTTACCTGAAGGAGCGAGAAGAGCTAGTCGAGAATGAGATAAATTTTCTCATTTTCTCTCTGGAGACAGTGTGCAAACTAAGCAAAAGAAGTTAGATGCTGGCCAGGTTGCAGACAGGTCCAACTCTGCAGTTGCTCGACTGCTGCTCTTAACTTAAGTAGTATGGATGAACTCCACAGTACTTTACCTTAAGTCCATATTAATTTATATTAAAACAAAAAAACAGCTTGAGAAACTCATGAGTTTCATCCTCTGCCTCCCCGTTCACTGGTCTGACACTGTAAGCTGCTACTTTAAATCCAGGCAATTGGTTACCAACACCAAGTACGAGCACAGAAAAAAGTAAACAGAATACAAACACACCCCTTAAGCCCTCAGACGAATTCCAACAAGCTGGCAGTCTGCCTCACAAAGCTGATGTCATTGGGCACACCCTGCACATGATGATGTCAGCAACAACTTCATCCAAAAAAAAAAATTGAAAAAAAAAACTGGGAAATTTGGGAACTGAATAGGTCATTCAGGAATTCATGGCACCCCATTATTTTGCCCACAAAACCAGTAAATACTGAGGAATTCGGGACAGTTGAAAGGGCTGCTGAGAAATGACCAGCTGTCTAGGTAATTAGTGTACATGAACATACTTCTCAAAGCTCATGATTTTTGATGTATGTATTGACTACTGCCCCATATGTCTGGTCCTTTGATTTGCAGATACATGACATTACTGCATTAATTGGAATGAGATTTAATGGCAAATCTGTTATCAGAACACCTTGGTACTAATGTAAGAGCACACTTTGTAAAAATGTTCCCTGTAGTTGTGCCTTCATACCATCATTTGATATGGCTTGGCCCATAATATCCCATGCTAACAGGTAGAGAGCTATGTATGTGCAACATCATCTATACAATATAAACAGTCACTGTTCTCACAATTGAAATCGAATATATCTAGAAGTATGTAGTAATAGTCTGTGTAGTTACATTATCTGTGAAGTTACTAATGTTCTTTTTTTCTCTCTCACCCCACTCATTCTCTTATTATTTATTAATTATATTTATTATTATAATTTGATATTAACAGGTGGCCATGGTGGTGCAGCAGTTAGAGTTGCCACCTCACAGCAAGAGGTTCTCCGGTTCGATCCTCGGCTGGGGTGCCTTCTGTGTGGAGTCTGTGCATCCTCCCTGTGGTCACGTGGGTTTCCTCTAGGTGCTCCAGTTTCCTCCCAAAGACATGCTGTTAGTGGATTGGACACTCTAAATTGGCCCTAGGCATGTGTCTGCCTTCTGTGGAAAGTTGGGTGCCAGGCTGGCAACTCAACACCGTAAAACTCCACTGCCAGACATGAGCAGACAGGTGATCTGCTGTGGCAACCCCTAACCAGGAAAAAGGAAGAAGAAGATTATAATTTGATATTAATATATTATTTGTAATTACCTCTTATGTATAATTTAATATTGCTTTGCTGTTAAAATTACATTGTTTATTGTGTTCCTGATTATATATTTTTAACTTCTTTCCATCACTCATTATTTTCTTTCTATTATGTAATTAATTACATTTGTTTGGTTATTGAATTTCCACAGAAGCATCCAGCAAATCCAACCAATGGCAGAATCATTTCATAAAATCACAATTTATTAGGTTAACGCTTTCGTAGTGTAGACACACCACTTTATCAGACCTAGAATACAATGAAAAACTTCTGCAATATAAAGTCTTTTGTTTTTATATTGGCAAAACTAATAGGAAACCAAGGTTCAAGATTACAGAACATTTGTTAAAAATTAAGAAAGGTGAATGTACCACTGCATTGATGAAGCATGTTTGTAACACTGTTGTGTTGCATACATTTAGGTTTATGGTTGTGGAATGGGTTCATGAGAACGATAGAGGGGGTGATATTGTTAACTCTACAGAAACATCTGAGAGCAGGTGGATTATTAGGCTAAGGGCAGACAAGGGAAGCTGGTTAAATGACAGGGTACCCCTTAAACCCTTTTTAAAATGCAGACCATTGTTCGAATAAATATTTTCTTACAATATCAAATGTTTTAAGATTTTTATTGTTTTTTGGGTTGTACATATATTAATAGCATATAGGTTTATATTAAGGCAGGTGTGATGATATGTGATTTTATTTATATATAATGATTTGTGCATTTAATATTTTAGGATGTCTGTAATGATGCACTGTTCTTTTAAAGGTATTATGTGTTTAATTAGTACAGAGATGTTACTGGTGTTGAATTATGAGCTTGACTATATATTGCAGAAGTTTCTGATTGTATTCTAGATATGTTGAAGTGGTGTATCTACACTATGAAAGTACTAACCTTATAAATTGTGATTTTATGAAATTATTCTGCTTTTGGTTGAATTTGTTGAATGCTTTTGTGGAAATTCTGTTACTTTGTTATTTCCAGCAGTCCGTTTATATCAGCCATGACTTGTTTGGTATTTGTTTGGTTATATTTTATTTAACCTTATGTTTATATTTAATTTACAACAGTGTGACAAGGTAGGCTGGTTCCAAGTAATCCACCTACTTTCGCTCTCCCTATCTCGGCACTGGGACCCAGCACATCTGAGCCACAGCCTGGTGGTGCTCCCTCTGCTGCCCCTGCACTAACTGTCCATTGAGTAGTTCCACACCACAGGATGGAGGTGGTCTTCGCTCTGGGAGTGGAAGTGAATGGGGTGCTTTTGTCATCCGCAATGAACTGCCAGGCATGATGTGTGGGCTGCTGTGCTAAATTGTTGGTGGACACCTACACCAGATGGAGAGCATGCTGTCCATCCTGGTGGGGCATTCTTGCACCAGGTACCTGCATCAGCCACTGCCTCCACAGGAGCAGTGAAGATTCAGTGCTGACAGTCCATGGGTGAGGACTTGAGTCACACTGCTACCGTGTCTGACGTCCGTGAGATTGGGATTCCTCAAAACCCTCCACAACCAAGGTGTTCACTCAGCTCTTGTGTCACACATTGACCCTGTCTGTTGTCTTCTCCATTTTGCCTGTCTGCAAAAGCTTCCTCACCTTCCCAACTTACCTCCCCAACACATAGTTATGTCCTTTCCTCAACATTCCACTTTGACCTTAACAAAAAACAATATATACATATGTGTATATATATATATATATATATATATATATATATATATATATATATATATATATATATATATATATATATATATATTATCCCATACATAGATCCGCATTACACACGTGTCCACTGGACACACTTAATTTGATCCAATTGGCTTGACAATGCACTTATGTTGTCCTCACCCCTCTCTCTGGATGTGACAGTCCAAATTCAGCTAAAAAATCTGTTAAAGTGCACAGTTGTTGCTGTACAAGAAATGGATAGCTATGGTTCTTTCCTACACCCTTCCTGCACATACCTACCTGCCTTTCACTCTGTTCTTCCCCCTGCTTGCACCCCATTACACCACTGTCCTACTGCCCCATTTTTCTTTTCTTCAAAGAATTTTTGCATGATGCTGCATGACGTTCAGCATTGCTAAGCTAAGCTAAATGATGGTATACTGATATATGTTTTTGAAAAAATATTAATCACGTTCAAAAAGTACACCTGCACCCTAATTCAAACCCAGAACCACCACACCTACACAATAGTGCATCAATCCACCAAGCCACACAGCTATCAGTTAATAAAGGTGTTTTAAGCAAAGCATAGTAGTTGTCAAGTTCCCATCATTAAGCGTGTTTAAGTCATGCTGCAAACTGTGAAAACATTAACATTTGGTCCACATGGTGCTGGGTTCAAATAAGGCTCTGTCTAGCATTTAAAATACATGTATGTGTACATCACCAGTATAAATTCTGATATGTATGACTATCTCATCCCCTATTGATCCACCCAAAGCAATACAATTTGAATGCCTGATTTTAAATAATGGCAGTCAAAGACTTACAGATGGACCACATTTAAACTATTCCCATTGCAACACTAGAATGCGCATAGAATGTCAGGTCATGCATTAGTATGAATTCCCAGAGGATTTTGAAGTATGTAATTCAAATGAGGCCCAGCCATAGCAGACTGCAGCCCACAGTGATTTGCTAGTGATAGTACAGACAGCCTCAGCTGCACAAGTAACATACATATATGGAGGTGATGCTAGAAGAAATAGTTGCCAGCACACATGTTCCAGATGACTGCCATGACATTACACATGACTTGGAACTTTTCTGACTATTTCACGTACTGGTTAATGTACCACCTACCTTATTCTAGGATACAACAAGAATGTTTCCCTTCAATCTGTTAATGATACCTTTGACTAACATACGTACCTTAAACACATACCTTACTTTCTAGTTGGATGGGTTCTCTCAGTCAGGTTCTGGCTGTACACCAAGGCTGCCACAGGTCCCACAGACTCTTAAGTGTTGTTGTCCTGCACATTCTGCAGCCTCTCTAACTATGACTATTGCCTGCAGCAGCTGCTTCAGTCTGCAGCACACACATCTGTATGTAACAAGTAGCTGCTGCAAACATTCTGTCTGTGCTGACATAATCCCTACCCCAGTAAATTCCAACCCAAATGTGACAAAGGGGTTGGAATCTACATTGGGGCCTTATAGGTTCATAAGTTCATAGGTAAGTACTAGGCTATCAACCCAAGGGCCTACATAAGCCTAGCCAATGACGTTCCCTGGCTTATGCCACCCAAGAAAGTTATTTTCCTGTGCCACTGTCGAGCAGAGACACAGAAGTGATCCCTGGGGTGTATTTCCTATTTCCCATCCACTCATCAAGATTTTTCTTGAAGAGTGCTAATAAAAAGCTCTGCTTGACATAGATGGGTAGCCTGTTCCAGAGTATGGGACGTCTCTGTGACAGGAATCTATCCCTCCAGCATGTCCTGTTTATTGTGGTGACAAGGTTTAGGTCCCTAGAGCATGTAGCTTGGAGGGATTGGGATTTCTTTAGGTGTAGCATGTCCAACAGCTCTGGTTTTGACATAGCTTTATATGTTAGGCAGAGATCACCTCGAAGTAGGTGATATGCTACAGAGTAAAGCTGGAGTTTTTTCAGGTGGTCAGTGTAGGGCATTTGTTTGAGGCTAGTAATCCTCTTTGTGAGGTACTTCTGTGGCCTTTCCAGCTGCTGCAGATGTCTTGTGAGGTACATACGAAAAGGGGCATTGTACTCTATAATGGGTCTAATGAGTGTCAAGTAGATGGGAACAATGACCTCTTTTTTCCTGGATGAGAACCCTTTTATGATGAGCTGTGCCACGTCGAAGGACTTCCTGACTACTGTGGCGATGTGACTATCAAAGGAGAGACTACTGTCCACCGGGGTCCCAAGGTCTCTTATCACACATTCAGTGTTAAGTAGATTGCTGCCTATGTGGTAGTTCATGGGTGCAGAGTTTTTACCAAAGGGGATGACACTGCACTTTTTGGCATTGAGCTTGAGGCCATAGCTCTGACACCAGGCATCTGTCTCAGTGAGGCCCTTCTGTAGGATGTCCACATCATTTGGGGACTTGACTATGGCTCCTAGTTTGCAGTCATCTGCAAACATCGTTAGCCAGAGGCCTTCTGTGTTAGCCTGTACTTCAGAGATGTAGATACCAAACAGGAGAGGTCCCAGGACAGAACCCTGTGGTACTTCACTTGTTACTGCTTTGAGGTCAGATTTGTCTGCAACTTTTACAGTGTGGGTTCTGTCAGTGAGCCAGTTGGCAACCCATTTTGTGATGTAGGGATTTATACCTAGTTTAATGAGTTTAGCTATAATTCCAGAATGGGGGATGGTGTTGAAAGCCTTGGTGAGGTCAAGATAGTCTGTGTGAACCACCTTACCCTCATCTAAGGCTTTGGTGATTGGCTCAAAGAAGTCCATCAGGTTCAGGAGGCATGATCTGCCTTTCACAAAGCTGAACTGTGTGGGATGCAAAGTTTGGAGGTTACCAATGTATTTGTTTATGAGTTCCATGATGATACGTTCCATGGCCTTGCAGACCAGGCTAGTCAGGCTAATAGGTCGACAAGATTGTTATAATGAATATAGTCCAATATTTTAGTATGTGTATGGAACACCTTGACAATAGGGATGTTTATGAAATAAGTGATATAAAAATATGAATCATCTTTAAAAGAATATGACAAACTGATAAATAAGGGCACTAGATTAGGGTATTTCACAGAGAAAGATGTAAAAGATAAATTATTTAACAAACAGTGTGAAATGGCTATTTTTTTTGTTTACCAAAAATACATAAGGACATGTATAACCCTACTGTAAGGCCCATCATTTCGGCTTGCAAATATTTTTTGCCCAATTTGGGTTTGATTTTACATAAGCTGTTATTACCCTATGCACAAAAGGCCTCAGCATATATTCAAGATAATTTTGATATTTTAGAAAAAATTTCTTCAGTAAAATGGAATGAGAATAATTATTGGTTAGTAATTGATGTTAAAAGTTCGTATACTTCAATTAAACATCTAGATGGTTTAAAAGCTATTATTCATGTTTTTGGTGAAAATCCTTTGTCCCATTTTATTACTGAACTAGTGGAATTTTGTTTAAAATACAATTATTTTTGTTTTAACAAACAGTTATATAGGGAAAAGCAAGGTACTGCCATGGGAGCACCATTTGCTCCCATGTATGCTAATATTTTTATGTCATTTTTTGAAGATACTTTTTTATATCAACAACAGTTTGTGAAGAGGTATGTAACATCTTATAGGTTTATTGATGATTTAGTTTTTATTTGTGAAGGTGGTTCCAACGAAATACAAGACTTTATATCCCATTTACATGAAAATCCATACAAATTAAGTTTTGATGGACTACAACAAGGTAGTAAAGTAGTATATTTAGATATGATATTAGAGGGTAAAACAACTGGAGAAGTGGTTAGTAGGATACATAGAATTTGTAGATGGTGGACAGTATTTACATGCTTCGAGCTGCCATGCACCCCATGTGATAAAAGCTCTCCCATATGGAGAATTTTTGAGGTTGTCCAGGATCTGTACAGATAAGAATGTTTTACAAGAAATAAGGACAACAACTAAAATGTTTTTGCAAAGGGGATATGATTCAGTGGATGTAGGCATGGCAGTGAAAAAAGTTTTGGGTGATGAAAGTGTAATAAATAAGGAATAAAATGGTTACACAGGGGAACGTGTTTATAATGTTCAAAATGGTAAAAAATCAACCCTGTATATTTTGTTTCTACATACAATATTAAAAGTGATGAAATAGGTTAATCAAACACTGCTGGAAGTATTTAATACAAGATGAATGTTTGTCTACCATTTTGCCAAATCAATCTTTTTTCTCGTTTACCAAGGGGAAAAGTTTAAAAAATATGTTGGTTCATGGAGATGTTAGTATACCAGCACCTAATCCTGCTAGACCATTAAATAATATGGGCACATTGAGATGTGGGAGGTGTAAAATTTGTACACATACAGTGGAGAAGGTTGAATACATTAACAATACTAAATTTGATGTTAGAGGCACATGTACATGTTTCATAGTTTCATAGTTTCATAGTATAGTACTAGGCTATCTGCCCTGGGGCATTTGTAAGCCTAGCCATAGTGATGTGGCTTTTGCCACCCCATGAAATGGTACAAAAATGTACAGAATAAATCTAGAATACTGTGCCTCTGTCTAGTAGTGACACAATGAAGGTCCCTTTATATAATAGAATTAGTTTACTGTGCCCCTGTCTAGCAGTGACACAGATGTGACCCCTGGGGTAAACTTACGATCTCCCATCCACTCATCAAGATTTCTCTTGAAGAGAGTCAGTGAGGGACTCTGCCTAATACGAACTGGGATCCTGTTCCAAAGCATGGGAAGCCTCTGGGATATGAATCTATCCCTCCAGCATGTCCTATTCATACTTGTGCCGAGGTTTAAGTCTTTATCTCTCGTGGTCCTGATGGATTTGGATTTTTTGAGGTGGAGCATGTCCATCAGATCCTGATTGGACATGGCCTTGTACGTCAGGCAGAGATCACCTCTGAGCAGGCGGTATGCTACTGAATAGAGCTGAAGTTTCTTTAGTCTGGCAGAATAAGACATACTTTTGTGGTCTCTCCAGCTGTTGCAAATGCCGGGTGAGGTACATACCAAATGGGCCATTGTACTCAATCATGGGTCTGATGAGGGAGGAATATAGGGGTACAATGACATCCTTGGATCTGGATGTGAATCCCTTCATGATGAGGTGTGCAAGGTAGAATGTTTTTCTAACCACTTTGGCAACGTGGGTGTCAAATGAGAGGTCGCTGTCTACTTGGGTCCCTAGGTCTCTGATTACTTTTTCCGTACTCAGTGGGTTGCTGTCTATGTGATAATTTGTGGGTACTTTGTTTTTCCAAAAGGGATGACTACATTTTTGGCATTTAGTTTAAGGCCGTGACTACGGCACCAGTTGTCCGTTTCAGTGAGGCCTTTTGCAGGATGTGTGTGTCTGCTGGTGTATCGACTATGGCGCCTAGTTTGCAGTCATCTGTGAACTTTGTCAGCCACAGCCCCCCATGTTTGCTTTAACATCTGAGAAATAAATGCCGAACAAGAGGGGTCCCAGGACAGATCCCTGTGGGACATCACTTGTGACTGGCTTTGAGTCTGACATTGCTCCAGCGATTTTAACTTTATGGGTTCTGTCCTTTAGCCAGTTTGCAACCCATCTAGTGACATAAGGGTTTACTTTTAAGCTGTTTAGCTTATCTATGATGCCTGAGTGGGGTATTGTGTGAAGGCCTTAGCCAAGTCCAGGTATGCTGTATGGACTGCTTTGCCCTCATCAATGGCTCTAGTGACTGTTTCAAAAAGTCAACCAGGTTTAAAAGGCAGGATCTGCCCTTTACAAAGCTGAACTGGGTGGGGTCAAGTGTCTGTAGGTCCCCATGACTCTGTTTATGAGTTCAGTAGTGATTCTTTCCATAGCTTTGCAGACCAGGCTAGTTGCTTATGGGGCGGTAGTTTCCAGGGTCTGTAGAGGCACCCCCTTGTGGAGTGGGACCACTGTTGCTGTCGCCAGTGTTCAGGTACATATCCCGAAGTAAGGCTAAGGTTAAATAGCATTTTTATGTGTGGGTTTAGCTCCTCTTGGAGTTCACATAACACACACCCCGGGATACCATCAGGTCCCATTGATGCTGTGTTTTTTGCTTTGTTTAGGGCGGTTCTCACTTGGACATCTGAGATGACAGGGAGATTACATTCAGCTGGGATAAGTATTTCTTCTTTTGGGGGTGAAGGAGGGGAGAAATTTGCACTGAACCTGTCAGCCAGAATGTTGGCAATATCTGTGGGTTCAGTGTATTTTTTGTTGTTGTGAACCAACTCTGAGCATATCTGAGGGTTTCCGTCTAGATTTCTAACATAGCTGAAGAAGGCTTTGTGGTTATCTTTAGTGTCCTTAGCGATTTTTCTCTCAAAGTTTGCCTTGGATGTTTTATGAGATAACGTAGTTTTCTGCTAATGTTGATCAGAGATGTCTTCCCTTCATGGGATTTGCTCTGGCGTGCAGTAGCTTCCTTCTTTGTTATACAGTTTGTTTATGGCTGAGGTCCACCAGACGGGACGCTTACATTTGGTGGAAGGAACTTGGATTTGTTTGGGATTGCATGATCCATGCATTCTTGGAGATGTCCATGGCAGTGAAAAAAGTTTTGGGTGATGAAAGTGTAATAAATAAGGAATAAAATGGTTACACAGGGGAACGTGTTTATAATGTTCAAAATGGTAAAAAAATCAACCCTGTATATTTTGTTTCTACATACAATATTAAAAGTGATGAAATAGGTTAATCAAACACTGCTGGAAGTATTTAATACAAGATGAATGTTTGTCTACCATCTTGCCAAATCAATCCTTTTTCTCGTTTACCAAGGGGAAAAGTTTAAAAAATATGTTGGTTCATGGAGATGTTAGTATACCAGCACCTAATCCTGCTAGACCATTAAATAATATGGGCACATTGAGATGTGGGAGGTGTAAAATTTGTACACATACAGTGGAGAAGGTTGAATACATTAACAATACTAAATTTGATGTTAGAGGCACATGTACATGTTTCATAGTTTCATAGTTTCATAGTATAGTACTAGGCTATCTGCCTGGGGCATTTGTAAGCCTAGCCATATTGAAGTGGCTTTTGCCACCCCATGAAATGGTACAAAAATGTACAGAATAAATCTAGAATACTGCGCCTCTGTCTAGTAGTGACACAATGAAGGTCCCTTTATATAATAAAATTAGTTTACTGTGCCCCTGTCTAGCAGTGACACAGATGTGACCCCTGGGGTAAACATACGATTTCCCATCCACTCATCAAGATTTCTCTTGAAGAGAGTCAGTGAGGGGTTCTGCCTAATACGAACTGGGATCTTGTTCCAAAGCATGGGAAGCCTCTGGGTTATGAATCTATCCCTCCAGCATGTCCTATTCATACTTGTGCCCAGGTTTAAGTCTTTAGCTCTCATGGTCCTGATGGATTTGGATTTTTTAAGGTGGAGCATGTCCATCAGATCCTGATTGGACATGGCCTTGTACGTCAGGCAGAGATCACCTCTGAGCAAGTGGTATGCTACTGAATAGAGCTGAAGTTTCTTTAGTCTGGCAGAATAAGACATATTGGAGGCCCTTCCTTTTTTTGGTGAGGTACTTTTGTGGTATCTCCAGCTGTTGCAAATGCCGGGTGAGGTACATACCAAATGGGCCATTGTACTCAATCATGGGTCTGATGAGGGAGGAATATAGGGGTACAATGACATCCTTGGATCTGGATGTGAATCCCTTCATGATGAGGTGTGCAAGGTAGAATTTTTTCTAACCACTTTGGCAACGTGGGTGTCAAATGAAAATTCGTTGTCTACTTGGGTCCCTAGGTCTCTGATTACTTTTTCCATTACTCAGTGGGTTGCTGTCTATGTGATAATTTGTGGGTACTTTGTTTTCCAAAAGGGATGACTATACATTTTTGGCATTTAGTTTAAGGCCGTGACTACGGCACCAGTTATCCGTTTCAGTGAGGCCTTTTGCAGGATGTGTGTGTCTGCTGGTGTATTGACTATGGCCTAGTTTGCAGTCATCCTGTGAACTTTGTCAGCCACACCCTCCCATGTTTGCTTTAACATCTGAAATAAATGCCGAACAAGAGGGGTCCCAGGACAGATCCCTGTGGGACACCACTTGTGACTGGCTTTGAGTCTGACATTGCTCCAGCGATTTTAACTTTATGGGTTCTGTCCTTTAGCCAGTTTGCAACCCATCTAGTGACATAAGGGTTTACTTTTAAGCTGTTTAGCTTATCTATGATGCCTGAGTGGGGTATTGTGTCGAAGGCCTTAGCCAAGTCCTGGTATGCTGTATGGACTGCTTTGCCCTCATCAATGGCTCTAGTGACTGTTTCAAAAAAGTCAACCAGGTTTAACAGGCAGGATCTGCCCTTTACAAAGCTGAACTGGGTGGGGTCAAGTGTCTGTAGGTCCCCTATGTCTCTGTTTATGAGTTCCATAATGATTCTTTCCATAGCTTTGCAGACCAGGCTAGTTAAGCTTATGAGGCGGTAGTTTCCAGGGTCTGTAGAGGCACCCCCCTTGTGGAGTGGGACCACTGTTGCTGTACACCAGTGTTCAGGTACATATCCCGAAGTAAGGCTAAGGTTAAATAGCATTTTTATGTGTGGGTTTAGCTCCTCTTGGAGTTCACATAACACACCCCAGGATACCATCAGGTCCCATTGATGCTGTGTTTTTGCTTTGTTTAGGGCGGTTCTCACTTGGACATCTGAGATGACAGGGAGATTACATTCAGCTGGGATAAGTATTTCTTCTTTTGGGGTGAAGGAGGAGAAATTTGCACTGAACCTGTCAGCCAGAATGTTGGCAATATCTGTGGGTTCAGTGTATTTTTTGTTGTTGTGAACCATCTCTGAGCATATCTGAGGGTTTCCGCCCAGGTTTCTAACATAGCTGAAGAAGGCTTTGTGGTTATCTTTAGTGTCCTTAGCGATTTTTCTCTCAAAGTTTGCCTTGGATGTTTTTATGAGATAACGTAGTTTTCTGCTAATGTTGATCAGAGATGTCTTCCCTTCATGGGATTTCGCTCTGACGTGCAGTAGCTTCCTTCTTTTGTTATACAATTTGTTTATGGCTGAGGTCCACCAGACAGGACGCTCACATTTGGTGGCGAGGGACTTGGATTTGTTTGGGATTGCATGATCCATGCATTCTTGGAGATGTCCATAGAAAGCATTTGTGAAGGATTCGGCATTGTGGGATGTGGTATCCACTGGCACAGTGGGCTTAAAGGATGCCATCTCAGTCTTAAGAATAGTGAAAGATGTGAAAGTAAAGGTGCCATATATGTGTCGTTTTGCCCTTGTAAGTTATTTTATATAGGCGAAACGAAACGCATGTTTCATACTAGGTTTATGGAACACTTGAGAGATGTTAGACATCAGAGAGAAGATAAAACAATTTCCTTACATTTTAAAACCCATCATTAAGGAAATGCTAATTTTTTGAAAGGTACTATTTTAGAACAGGTTGATTGTATGTGGGAGAATGAGGATGTACTGAAACAAAAATTATTATACAAAGAATGTGTTTATATTTTAAAGTATAATACAATGGTCCCTAAGGGACTAAATAATGAGTTAAATTGGAAGAGTTTACTTTAAATATTAAATGTATTTAGTTATTTAATTGTTTAATTGATTGGAGTTTAAGATTTTTATGGATATATAAAAGTGATTTAGAAATGAATTGGTGTTCCATGAAGGTGGTAACACCAAGGCACATGAATCTGTTATTACAGAATAAATATTCTTATTTTACTATTTGTGCATTTTCTACTGTGCGTTCCAGAATTTGGTTTGGATCTGGTTGTCGCAGTTTTTTGGACATTGTTGTTGCAGTTATTAATAGGTCGATAGTTCCTTGGTCAGTGGTGGCTCCCCCTTTGCGGAGTGGGATAACTGTTGCTGTGTGCCATTCAGTGGGCACAAAGCCTGATGTGAGGCTATTATTGAACATGGTGCTTAAGTGGGGAGCCAGTTCGTTCTGAAGTTTGTGTAAAATGCAGCCTGGGATGGTGTCCGGTCCCATGGATGCTGTGTTGTTGCCTTTAGAGAGTGCAGCTTTTACCTGCATAGTTGAGATTACAGGGACTCTGCATTTTTCCTGTATAGATATGGGCCCTTTAGGGGGTGAGGGGACGGGGTAAAGTTAGCACTGAACTTATCTGCCAGGATGTTGGCAATATCAGTTGGTTCTGTAATTGTCTTGCCTTTGTGCTGTAACTCAGAGCAGATCTGGGTGTTGCCATCGAGATTCTTGACTTAGCTATATAATGCTTTGTGGCTGTCCTTAGAATTAGCGGCAATTTTGTTTTCGTGGCTAGCTTTGAAGGATCTTATAAGGGATCTCATCTTCTTAATGAGGCTGACCAGGTAGCTCGTCCACTCATGGGATTTTGCTCTCTTTTGCAACAGTTTCTTCCTTCAGTTGTACAGTTTGTTTATGGCAGGGGACCACCAGATTGGCTTCCTTTTTTTGGAGGATAGTGTCTTGGCTCTGTTTGAAATAGCACGATCCATGCACTGGTGTAAGTGCTTATAGAGTCCATTTATGTAGGATTCAGCAGATGTAACTGTATTGTCCATCTGCATGGGTGTCATGAAGTTCATCTCTTCTGTCTTAAGAAGCATGAAGGTGGCTTTGGAGAAATTTTTTACCGTGGTTTCCTTAAGTATATATATATATATAAATATATATATATATATATATATATATATATATATATATGTGTGTATGTGTATATATATATATATATATATATATATATATATATATATATATATATATATATATATATAGATATATATATATATATATATATATATATATATATATATATATATATATATATATATATATATATATATATATATGTATATATTTATATATATATATATGTGTGTATGTGTGTATATATATATATATATGTATATATATATATATATATATATATATATATATATAGATATATATATATATATATATATATATAGATATATATATCTATATGTATGTCGAGTCGGTGCATGGGATTGGCTGATTATACTGTAAATCAGCTGTGTATGCTGCACGTAACATTCCTGAACCACAGATTGTTTCAGAGGCAGTCACCTGCTAATGAGACCCATCTTAAAAAGGCAAACACCTAGCTAGGGGAACCATTGTGTAAGACAGTTAGTTTGTATGCTTAACTCATTCACACAGTACTCATAGGTTCATAGGTTCATAGGTATGTACTAGGCTAATTGCCCTGGGGCCTTTACAAGCCTAGCCATAGGATTATCCTGGCATCATGCCACCCGACCTAAGTTCCCAGTGCTTCTGTCGAGAAGAACTACTGGAGTTATCCCCATAGTGAATTTTCTATTTCCCATCCACTCATCAAGATTTCTCTTGAAGAGGGTCAGCAAGGTGCTCTGCTTGACATGTATGGGAAGTATATTCCCTAGCATGGGCAGTCTCTGGGTTATGAACTCATATAGCTGTATCCTTTTACAGAGAAGTTCTGTATCCTACAGGTATGTAACCATTTTGTTTTCAACATGATGCATATGTTTGAATATATGTAGGGGGAATGGAGATTAGATCAGTAAGCCTTTCTTAGAAATGTAATGATGACATGCCAGTGATGTCCAGATGTATTATTCCTGCAGAGGATATAGTTTGCGGCAAGGGTTTAATGCTCTTTATTAACTAGGTAAGCAGGTCCCCTGGATACTTCCTTTGTTAGCAGTTGTAGTAGTACCCTGCTGTTTTGTTGGCACTGTTGTTTATACATATGTTAAGGGGGGGGGTTACCTGTTATGGAGCACACTACAATGGACTCCTGTGTTTGTTGTGTGATCATACATGAGTATCTGTCATGTCCATGTCACAAAAAGCAGTGGGTCACTATTGCTGCTATCTTAGCTGCTTCCACAACCTTTGTATGTTTGCCACACTGTTGATTAAGAGATATGTAATCAAGTGGGGAATAGTAATAGGCTTCTTTTATTGCTCTATCTCTACATACTGTACTCCAATGTATGTGATCCTGATATGTGTTCTCATTTATCTAAATTTCAGGAGATATCATGCATTTCAGATGCCATCTACCTTTCACTAAGGCAGAAAACAACCTCATTATTGAGGCCTTGAGACAACACTACCAAGTCCTGCTGTCCAGAGGGAGGGCAAATAGGCAAGAGTGTACAGCCTTGTGTGATGAACTGGTGCACAATATTAATGCTGTGGGTCACCAGAATCGCACATGTGAGCAGGTGCAACACTGTGTGACAGACATGATCAACTTGGCATGCAGACATGCAGTGGACATGGCAGGGATTGTGAGGTCACTTGTGATGGCCCTGCATCAGAACATCCTTTGTCAGCCACTGAGGAATTTCTGATGAACCTTGCAACACAGAACAGCTTCCAGGTATCCATCACCCCATATGTCGTGGATATAGGTGCAACCATTTCCACTCAAGATGAGCTTCCAGATATGCTTAGTTGGATCATCATTGGAATACTGTAGTAGTCAGAGTGTAAGGGTCACATAGTTTTACGTGGGTGTCAGGTGTTTTGGGGGAAGGTTAGCCTCAGTTTTAAGCTCATGCACAGTTTATGACCCACATACCTGTTAACATAGCAGCTAATTTAAATGTGAGATATTTTGAAGTATTAGCCCTGCTATACTGTCACATACTCTGCTGTGTACAGTATCTCTCCCACATATTTTTCCCGAACTGTCAGGAATAGAAAGAGGCCATGCTCCTGTTGCTAAGTAAAAAACTGTTTTGCCAGAGATGTGGATTTAGTTCACTGTATTTGCTCAAGTGTCATTACAGGACGGCTGGCTGGATTGATGTACTGTCTGCAAGATTGCCAACTGTACAGTTCTTTTCTGACGGCACATAGTTTATACTCGTACATATGCCTTGTAGGTGTGTCCACAGTGATGGATCTGACAGTATTATAAGGACATTACAGATTGCCATAACTGTCAACTGTGCAGAGTTTTGCAAAATGTCAGCAGTGTACATCATTTTGTTTTGCTGATGAGATTCCTGTTTAAAGAACATTTATTTCCAAATGATTACAGCTGTGGGTTAGAAAACAATGTCCTCCTGTCCTACTGCATGAGGTTGTGGGTTATATAAGTATGTAATAGTGACAGCAGTGTATACAGCTTAACATATATTACAACATCTTCTTAACAGAAACACAAACCACCAGTCCCAGCCAGCACTTGAATCCCACAAAATTCAAAATGTAAACCACATAAAAGACAAAAAAAGATCCAAGGATAGCGAGGAATTCCAGTATAAATCTCTCCTTTAATATGAAACAACAGGTACATAACTGCTTTTGTAGCAAAGCTACTTCATCAGATGTATGCTAAGACACAGACAGAACCATTTATATAACCTATTCAGTAAATCACATGACTATTCACACTTAATACTAAAAGGTGTATTACATCTATAAAGAACTACATCCAAAGTTAGTAAAATTTCATCTACAACTAAATGGCAGACACCAATGCATTATATTAAAAGAAAATAAAACATTCCTAAAATAAATATTTGTTTCAAAACAAATATTCATATTATATTCATATTAAACAATTATAAAATTCATGAATACATATATTATTTCTTCAAACTTCTGGCTCTAAGCCTTGGATTGATAGGTACCCTATCATTAAGACCATGCCCAAAGTCTCCTCTTAGCCTGATTATACATCAAACCAAGGCTTAGAGCCAGACGTTTGAAGAAATAATATATGTATTCTGAAATTTATTTTTGTTATGATTTTAATTTATTTTTATATATATTATTGCATAATGTTCTTTAGCTAAATGTGATTTATTTTACACTTTGATGTAGCTTTTATACATGTCAACATAGTCTTAAGAAGTGTGAATGCTCATGTGATTTACCAATACTAATATATAAAAATAGAACTTACTAGATTAGCAATCATCTGATATCTTAAGCCATAAAACGAATTGCTTATAAAGCTGTTGTTTAGTAATTAAGTTTGAGATTTATACTGGAATTCCTCGCTATCCTTGGATCCTTTTGTGTCTTTTATATATTGCAACATAGTACTACAGAGCATCATAGTGCAGGAATTAATGTAATGTTTTTCCCTTTTTATCAAAGGTGACCAGGGAGGTTGGTTTCTGAATATGACACAGAGGTTGACATCCCTCATCTCCCTTCATTATCACTGTACACAGCCAGTAGTCCTCTGTGGCAGATATTGGACACAGTGTCTGTGGGGGACATTGAACAGGAAGTGTTATGGATGCAGCACCACACCATCTGTCCTGGAACACACCCATAGTGGCAGTACTTCCAGCACTCTAGAGGGGAGTGTACTGTCCACACCAACATGTAGTAGACCATGTACTCCTGGTCTTGTATGGTCCCATGGAGGACACTTTCCAGACACTCACACACCATTGTCACATTCAAGTCACCTACAGACACACACCCCATATTTCCATGGTCCATTTTGCTTGCATCCCTTCCTGATTCACACACAAGCTTGCCAACCTACTGGAACATCATAGGCCTCTTCACCTCCACATCTCATCTCTCTCATGGATGCAGGGAAATAAAGTTCTGTGTTTGATGCACAGGGTGACTATCTACATTAATATGAATTTATTTTGTCCAGTGTTGCTTTTCACATGCTACTTGTACTGTTCAGTTTTAGAATTTCTACACTGCCATTTATAATGACTATACAATTACTGTGTGTACATTATGATGGATGCTGTTGTAATGGTTGTGTAGTCCCACAATGACAGGTGTCACATGGAAATGTTTATGTCTCACTTTCAAGATTGTGTAGGACACACCTATGGGTACACATCTGCAATCAACTCATCAACATCAGACCACAGAAGTGAATTTTAGCACACAAAACAAATGTTGTCAGAAAGGTAACACAGTATATGTTCTGGGGATCATAGCTTCATATGTGTTTAATATGATAATGAACATAAGGGCCTAGACATGCATCCCTAAACGGTCTCAAGGTATGATACCATTTGTAAGTGTAACCAGGATTTTGGGAGCTGAAACATCTACAAGCTGGGGTGGTGGGGTAAACTATCCACAGTTTCCCAGTGTCCATTGTAGACATTGGTCCACAAGCAGGTATGATTTTCCTGTTCCCCATCCAATTGTGTAACTTGCACTTGATTTACATTAGGGCAGAAATGTGCTTCACATGGATGTGGAGCCTATTCTATATAGGGTGTAGTCTCTGAGTTACATACCTCTCTCTCCAGCATGTCCTAAATATATATCACTGTCAAGGTGTAGGTCTGTAGAGCAGGTAATTCTAGTGCTACTTGTTTCGTGGATATGCAAGAGGTCCACAATGGGGTCTGACACTGCCCTGTATGGCAGGCATACACCACCCTTCTAAAGCATGTAGGAGACAGACTACATGGATATGAGCTTTACATGGCCTGAATAGGACATGTTATGTACATCATGTTGTGCTTTACTGAGGAGCCTCTGTGGATGTTACAGTTCTCGGATATGCCTGGCTAGTTTCATACCAAAGGTGGCATTGCACCAAAGATAGGTCTGTAGAATGCCAATTACAGTGAAACAATGGCTTCCTTGGATTTACATGCCATACCTTTGTTTATAGGTTGTGCAACACAGAATGATGTCCACAATATTACAGACACATGACAGGCAAAGGGTAGATCACTATCTGTGTCCATAATTTTCTGACTACTCAGACAACTGTTTAAGTTGTGCTGGAAATATGATTGTTACCAGGGGTGGAATCTGTGTCCATAAGTCACTGACTACTTGGTCAACTGTTCAAGTTTTGCTGGCAATATGATTGTTACCAGGGGGGAATGACTTCTCAAAGGATAGTATTGTGCATTTCTTGGTATTTAGTGTTAGCCCATGGCTCTGACGATAACTGTATGTCTGTGTCAGCCTCTCCTGGAGAACATTTGTGTCAATGTGGGATTCAATGACATTTCCTCATTTGTATGAAATCAGCAGTGACTAGAATGTTGGATTGACTTATGGGCTTATAGATTGTTCTTCCATGACATGTTGCTGTATGTGTTGTTTTCATAGAGTGCATATGGGGCTGCTGAGGGTATTTGTTATCTAGACTTTCTCTATGAGTTTTTTGTGCTTTATGTAAGTTACATGTCAGTGCCTCAGCTCATGTCTGCTTTGGATTTTGTGTGATGGCTGTGGCGTGTACAACTGACTACCTTAATGACATTAGGAGTACTTTTATGTGTGAGCTTTGCCTCCAGTGACTATATATATATATATATATATATATATACATTTCTCACATACCATATCAGTTTGTTTGATAACGATATGGTTGGCGGTAAACATGTTGTGATTTCTACATTGCCTCAAGATGCTCATATCCAATAGGGTGGTAAACGACACAGTGAGAATCCTCATATCCATGGCAACACATCTGTTATTATTGATTAAACAGTTGGATTGAGTATATCACTCAATGTCATAAGTATCTGTTCCATACCTATGGGGGCAATGCTTGACAGTGCATGTTGGTTGTCCTGTGTGGAAGTCAGTACTGGAGTTAATGCCGTCACGGTTTCTGAGAAAAATGTCACCCAAGGTGTCAGGTCCTGCATAGAACACTACCAAACACTGGAGGGAAAAAGTAATACATATACCCTGTAAAGTTAAGCATGGTATATTTAGGCAGTCATTCTGAAGTTACACACTAATTAAGCAGTGCATACTGGGAAAGTTTGATAAAACAAATGAACACTGTAATTAGGACTGTCCATAGAGATCCATGTGATATAACTGAAGTAAACAGGATATATTACTGTGCAGCTAAATTAATAACTGGTAAAGTTCTACCACAAGAACACAGGGAAGTGAGGGAGAGAAAGGGGAGAAATTGAGTACCATCATGGAAGTATCGAATAGAGAAAACTATATAGCAACTAAGACAAGACGTGTCACTGTTAGAAGAGTATAGACAAGGGACAGATAAAAAAAAAATAAATAGAAAAATAGACGTGATAAAAGCAAAGCGCAGTATTAGAACAGATCAAGATCTATCATGTACTATCGCAAATAAACTACAAATCTCAGCACAGGAAGAAAAGGTATGCAGATAAATACAAAGGAAAGGTATAAAATAAGCAATTTATTGATGACCCAAAAAAGTTTTATAGAGAATTGGCAAACAAGGTAAAAGGAATTGAAAGACTACCAAAAAAAAAAGAAGAAATAGATACATTTTGGAGAAATATCTATGAAGATCATGTGGAGCATAACAAAGATGCTAAATGGATAGAAAAAGTAAAAAAAAGAAAGAATTAGAAGTTTAAAAGTACATGATATGAACTGGGATGAAGTAACACCCAGAGAGATTGAAACAAAGTTAAGAAAAGCTTTTAATTGGAAAAACTCAAACCTACATTCAGTACCTAACTTCTGGTTAAAAGTATTAATACCTTGGCACAAAGATTTAGCCATGAGTAAGAACTACTTATATGCGCACCCCGAACAGACAACAACCTGGCTAACAACAGGAAAAACAATGCTCCTACTTAAGAGTGAACCTGCAAGCTACCATAAAAATTATAGACTAATAACATACCTTCTGATGACATTTAAACTATTCACTGGAATTGATGCCGACAGAGCTTATAGTCATTTAGAAGAAAACTCAATTATGGCAATATTAAAAAAGGGCAATAAAAGAAAGTCATATGGTTAAAAGGATAATTTGTTGTTAAATAAACCCCGAGATTTACTATTCTTCCATGCAGGACTAGCTTAGTCCTGCATGGAAGCGGCTGTTTAGGAGCAGGATGGCAGTGTGCCCATGCATATTAATGTAGGTGCGCTGCCTGAGCTCCTAATCTTACACGGAGTGTGTAAGAGTGCAGGGGGGTGTGTCTGAGATAAGAGCTCTCAGAATATACACACCCCTGCAATGAAGAACAGCAGACAGGTCCTAAAAGAATAAGTGAGACTGCTCATAGGTGTGCGCATACCCCCAGCAATATCCCCCCATGTGTACAAGAGCAATAGTTAAAACAAAAAATATAAAGATATTTTATTTTTTTTATGAAACAGATTAGATTTAACTGTAGGTGCACAGGTTTGCCCATCAATTAGCTACAGTTAATGCAGCTTAAATGGCAGAAGAGGATAAAAAGCAATGCATATGCAAATGAAGCAGTACAGCAATAGTGTAGTGGGCAGAGCATTTGCTTTACGAGCAGTCATTCCCGGTTTAAGACCCACTGCAAAACATTCCATTTTCCATGTCAAATCATTGTATGACCAATAATTTTAGTTGCATAACCTACTAAATAACATATATTTGTGAACTGGAGTACTGCATTAAATGCAGATGTGAGGTGTCAGTTTCATAATGTTATAAAGTCCACAGATAATCACACGTCCCCCATACAGTATATGTACACAGGAATCAGGGATACAAATGGAAGGTAAAATGTGTAATGAATGATAACTCCATACAGCTTCCAAATTCCCCACCTTCCCAAGAACCATTAGACATTACTGTCTAAATTGGTGCAGTGGTAAGCGGGAGTAAGCACTAGTAAGCAAGTCTAAGCACTATTAAGCAGTAGTAAGCGAGAATAAGCATATTTAAGCCCGTTTGCGCGGGGTTAAGCAATGCGCACACAGGTTAAGCAATATTGAAGCTAACTCTCTGTAAGCATATTTAACCGGAGGTTAGCATTGCTTACCCTCACACAAACCTGTGCAAATCCACTTACAACTGCTTAAAAGTGCCTTAATCACTCTGTATGCAACAGCCACTGTTCTGGCCAGAAACAAAATAAACAGCCATGCAGGTCTTGAACCCAGGACCCTGTACACTACAGTCACATGAGTTAACCACTAAGCCATCACAGCAGTACATAAGACTGAGGTATCACCAAACAAATCCTCACTATAGGAAAATCAAACTGAACATGTGAAAGGAATCCATATACAGTCTTATGTTGTATAACCTGCTACATAACATAAATATGTGAACTGGAGTACTGCAGTAAGCCCAAATGTGAGGTATAATTGTAATAAAGTGTTGAAGTCCCGTAATAAACACAAGGACCCCATACAGTGTATGTACACACGAATCATGGATACCAGATAAATATAAAACATGTAATTAATAATAAATCAATGTCATAAAGCAAATATAATGCAAATTAAATATTAAGCAATGCTAAGCATTGCACAGCCCAGCTTAGTAGATGCAAGCAATGTGTAGGCCAACTAACTCAACTTGCACATTGGTATACCTCTTTAAACAATGCCAACCTTAGCTAAGCAGGTTTGCCCATAGCTTAGCCTTTTCAAAACTGTCCAATCATGGCAAGGTGTAGGAAATTGGATGTATTTAAACCCAACAGGTGGGAATGCATCTCATAACTGGTTGTAGCTTCCCCTTGCAGGCACTATGTCTGGAATGGGAGAGGGTGTGAGCTTTTGCGCATAGCATGGGGCATCCAGGAGTCCAGAGTCATGGCAGGACTCTTTGTCAAAGACCATAAGCAGAGACTGCTGCATGGCCAGTACCAATGTTCTCAATATAAAGTGGAAGCCTGGGACTGTCTCACCCGTGACCTCACCAGTGCCACTGGCATACCCCAAACTGGTGAGCAAGACAGGCATCACTATGTTGACCTGAAGCAGTGAAAGGGGGATCTCTTGGATCAGTGGATCCAAGAGGCTAGGAGGACAGGGGAGGTCCCAGCTGTGTGCAAGTATCACTCCACTACCTGTTTAATAATTGCCAGCTCATGTATATTATGGATAGGTATGGCTAAATATTCCTCTTATATCCTTCATAGAGGCAAGTGAGTGGGCTGTGAACCAGTAGGCCTATGGATGTCACTTGGAGAATTTGCGATGCAAGGCAGGTTAGTAATACTCTTGCATGTACAGTCCTAGGAAATAAATCTAAAAATATTAGTAAGTTAATTGCATGTATAAAACCTGTATTGTTTAAGGCAAGTACTGCATACACCAGAGAATATGGCAGGAAGAGTCTCATATAGATTGTATGTAAATAAAAGCATAATAGTCTGACAATAATGGTCTAACTGTTGGACTACATGTGTTTACTCTGGTATCATATGATAATGTAGATTTGCAATCATGTAATAGTACTGTTGTATTAAGCACTGTTACCCACACTGTGCAACATAAATAAAATGTGTAGGAATGTCTGTATATGACTGGTGTAATCCTTAGAGGTCATTTAGTAAAACTGAGAGAGACATAGACAGAAAACAGTGAAAAAACAGACAACAAAATCCAAATAGCACACGCAAATGAGACATGAGCTGTTGCATTTTTAGCACACACAGCAATGGTTCAAATTCTGGGAGTGATAGTAGTCTGCATACAGAATCATACCCCACAACTGTACAGATATGTCCAGAATGTCCAGTAAATTGGCCAATATCTGCTGCCTGTCACTCTGTCCCCCTGGGAGATCAGTGAGATGATCCCAGGCATATAGGCTGCAAACAAGAAATGCAACTGATTGTCACACATCTATAAGAACAAATCTGTCACTCTAGCAACTCCACAAACTATGAGAGTAATAAGCCAAGTATGTCCCACATACACCCCCATGTTGTCAAGCTGTGACCAGAGTGTGTACAGTAACAGAGTGAGATGTATGCGCATAATACTGATGTGGAATCTGGTACTTTGTGTGGCAACATTCAGGTAGTGCTAACAAATATTACTCCCACAGGTCCATCAAACATGAACACTGTGCCCAGAAATAAAATA